>NC_051134.1:9865930-10165930 GCF_014839805.1 Manduca sexta | reverse complement strand
AAATTACAAAACTAAAGCAGTCGTCTTGCTGGTGGTAGGATATATTTTATATCCGTTCCGGGATCAGCCCGTATATACTCGGTTCCAACAGGCCGGCATAATTGTGTCAACTATCGAACGTTTATCATCTTTCGTCAGTCGACATTCTATTGCACCCTATTACCGTCAGGTGCAATGGGATCACTTTGGCGCGCCTGATAAAAAAAAAACATATATTTAGTTATATCAGACTTATGAATTACCATAATAGCATATTATTATAACACTGTACAACTGTTAGTCAAAATCATTCTTTAGTTATAGTTGTTTGACTGTCATTCTGGGATAGAAGATAATCACGTTTTTGATTTTTATAAGAAATTCTCAACTATGCACCTCTCTACACATTTACCTCACCGTTTCAAATTTAAAAAGAATAACAAAACATAATCATTGACAATCCAGACACATTCAGATATAATAAAATTCAAATCGTTACCAGAAAACATATCATATTCCTTCCATTACGAATCATACGTTTTAAGGCACTGAGCTTCATTAACAGTCGCCGAGAAGAAACTATAAAACAGAATAACAATTGGCAACCGTGTCACGTAATGTTACTTCTGGAAAGGATTTAGATTAGAATTGTCTGCGATCATCTATTCCGTCGTTGTTTGCGGGTATTTGCTGTAAATGTTCTGAATTCGTTTTATTGATGTTTTACCGTTCCAGGTGTACATTGAATGCTGGTAATGTTATTCGGTTTCTTTTCTATGGTGGAAATGTTTTTCGTATTAAAATCGATAGAAGGTTCAGTGTAGTGCAGACGGAGTATGATTTTAGGTATGGTTTTGTTGGTAGCTTGTAGATAAGGAGACTTAAAAAAGGCACCTAAATGATGGTTGGATTTTTATTCCCTGAAAAACTTTTTTACGCAGACGGAGCCACGAGCAACAATTAGTCTCAAATATAAATGATTGGAATTTTTTTTTGGCTAAAATACATCGGATTTGGATCAAAATCTTTAATCCAAAAGTCTATTAGTATCCAACTAAAGCGTTACTTTTCTTAACACTATGTAACAAAGCATTTTTCTCAAAGTAATTCTAACCTCTGAATATCGGGCCGTCGCCTTTTATTTTTTCCAGTATGGAGTACTGATTACTTGGCAGCATGAGATTTCTCGTCCAACATTACCAAGCATTGCATTTGAAGATGTTCGTTCAATAAACTATTCATTTACAAACTAACTCTAATATTAAATTAGACAAAGCGTGAAAGCATTTTTTACGACCGTAATTGAGAATCATAATAATAGGTAATATGTATTAAAAAGGTAAACCTTTGCTAAGATTATTCAGTCTGAACTAGACGAAACTTTAATAGCGTATGACCTAGAGTACATCAAGATTATAAACTATATCAAAAGGGTTTTTATGATGAAAAATTGACGCATTAATCTAATGTCTAAGAGGATTTATTTCTTTCATAAATCCAGTAATGTTACTTTAGATTTAAGTTGACGGCCATCAATTTTAATTTATGGGTTAAAACTATAATACTATAGCGGCTTTCTACAAAGTAGTGTAGTAGTAGTGTAACGTAGTATGTATATATATTATAAATAATACAATATGGTGTGTTTATACACAATACATTGTAATTCAAGGTGTTGGATGGTGTTTCTACTGCTTATGGACGGTGGTAATACACTATCAGGTGAACGGCAAGCTTGTCTCGTCATTCAAAGCAATATTAAAAAATATAAACGAGTACATATATCAAATTATATGCGAATACCAGCGTAGATTAAGGACAGCTTTGTCTATTTTAGTCGCCAAGTAGGTAATTGAACAAGCATTGGTTTTCGGTTGGAAGAGATCAACCGCCATTTTAAATAGATCCCAAACGCTTTTATTAATCTATTTCTAAAATGGACCAATCAGAACAAAGTTTTTTGACAGTTCGAAATGAGTTATTTTGATTGGTTCATTCTGGAATCAGATTAAAAATTAAGATTACAATCGATTATTGAAAACGGAATCGATTATTGAAAACGACTGTCAGTCAATGGAATTATTATGTATTATGACAGTTAATATTTATTTTTTTCTCATTGACCATCGCATTACAGTGACATGTAGTATTTTATAAACCATGGTGCTATTTGGTACTTCTGTTAGTTGTGTGCTTACGGTTAGTTGAACGATTTAGACTATATATTATTTCAATGCTTCCAATTTCAAATCCTCCTTAAAAATTTCAACGAAATAATAGCGCATGATAGTTTTTATCACCCAAAGAAAATACAATTACACAAAATTCAGCCTACATCGCCTGTAAGGGCAAAATGCTTTGAGCCCCAAATAAAGTTATTCCCCGCTCACATGATAAGAGCCAGTAAAGAGAATTGTGCTGAACACGCCACGCTACTGTTGTTACTTCATTATCATAGGAATTACAATTTGTTGACTTTTTCGCCCCTTCCTAAATGTCGTTGCCTTGTTCCAACGATACTGTAAACTCATCCAGAGGGTTATAAATAAAGTAATTTAGATATCAAAGTGTTTACACAAAAGGTGAGAGAAGGATATTTGAATTAAATGTTTTTATTTATAGCTTAGGATGGAAGTAAAAACAGTATTAAAGCAAGCTTTTATTTTAATGTAATGAAAAGAAAAAAATACCTTAAAATTGTATCAATTGTTTTATATTATTTAGAGATAGATTGTGGCTTACTTTTGCCTAGATCAAGTTACTTTATTATAATTACTTGTTACATTCATTAGTAAGATTTGACTCGAACAACCACACATATAAACATGGCAAGTTAAATAAAATTATTGTAAAATAAGACAAAATGGAATCAAATACAATCAAAATCGAGGATAACCATGGTGAAACAAATTTTCGCTTGCAGGATTTTCAAATCTAATAAATTGATGGATCTTAAAATAAAGAGCAATGGTCATTAATTTTTTGAATACGCGTCATATTATTTTTGATCCATTGACTCATTCAAGTTTTTTACTACAAAAGAACATAAAGGCGAATACGTCGAATATACCTACAATATTTAAACAAATTTCTTAATACTTTTTCAATATCTCAACTAACATTAAATATTGGCAGCTTGTATTGTGTATACGTCGATCCTAGTGTATGTCAAACGCCAGCATCCGTCAAACTAACTCCGAAGTAAGCAACTAAGCCCGGAGGAGTTTGAAAGATTTTAACTCTAGACTAACATGTTAGTAGTTGTGATCGAAACTTTACTCAGTTTCATATTAAAGAGAACTTTAAAAGAGTGGGATCTAAGTTTGATCTTATTTGGTTTGTTATATGAAGAAGACAATACGGTCTAAAATTCGATAAACAGGTTGAAAAATCTACTTAAGTATTAATGCAAATTGTTCCCCATATGGAGATAGATTTACGTTCTTTCACATACTGAAATGAATGGCGAAAATAAATTGAAATCAGCTAGTTTTATTTTTCATCAACTGTACGGCAAAACGGTCCCACTGCATCTTATGATGAATGAATGAAGCCCTAAAATATGTCGACAGGCAAAAACTAATCATTCTCGGACGGACGGCACAATTATTTCGGCCTGCTTAATTCTTCCCGCTCCGTGTGAGTTTATTTATATCTCTGCATACTTACATCTACATCATACATCATTTAGGATACGCTATGGAAAACATTTCAATTAATAGCACAAATAAAAGAAACAAACACATATTATGCCTTTATCTCCAAAGGAGCAGGCAAAGATAATAACCAGGGCTAACTCTTTGCCTAGTGTGTTCCGTCCCAAGATGTGATAGCAGCCGACCCTATCGGCATATCGGACAAATTCGACTTTGTCCGAAGCGGGTTATGAACCTAGGACCTCAGAGCGATGCAATACAACTAGATACGCCAATGAGGCAAGCCAAAAGCCTTGAATAATAAACCCAAATATAAACATGCCAATAGAATCCTTAATAAAATACGACATGGAAGCATAACCGACACAATGCGTCGCGTCGTTTCAGATCTAAATGCAAACTAAAATCAAGTATTTATAAGAGCGACATAGGATTGCAAACGTGTCAATTGAAATATTACTGATCGTCGAGTCCGATGTTCGCATTCATGGGCCGCATAAAGCGCCTGAGCAGCCAAGTGACGCATTTCCATAAATATTTCTGATACACACGGTATGAAAGGATGGTTAACTTGATTTAATAAAGTTCACCAACAGCTGAAGAGGCAGTAAATGGCGAAACAGTTTTTTTAATTTGAAAATGATAAAACGTTTTTGCCTACCCTGGTCTTTGTATTTAAAAAAATTATCTTGAGTAAGATTACGTTACGTAAGATTATTATTTATGAGATAAGACAATACGTTAATTTCATATCAAAGAGTAAACACGTAGTTTTCATTGAACACTGAACTCCAGTGGGTATAGTGTACGTAATTCTGCAGTCATAGAAAGCACGAATCTGTTTGATATACATATTATTGATTTTAAATACAAAAGTTACCATTTCTCTATATTATGTATTCACACAACCACTCACAATTTAAATGAAGTTTTTCTATAAAGCTTAAAATCTCAGAAAGGGTAAATTTTGACACAAACTGAATTGTGAGAGACCTAATGATTATTATTATTATTTTATTTCTTTGTATGACGAGACGATCTTGCCGTTCGCCTGATGGAAAGGGATACGACCCATAAACGGTAGAAAAACCATTCAACACCTTGAATTACAAAATATTGTTTGGTTTTACACTGCGCTTGCCATCCTGAGACATGAAATGTTAAGTCTTGTTATGTTCAGTAGTTATATCGGTTACAATTTCATTCAAACTGTGACTACAGTGACTACACATTGCTGCTTGGCAGCAGAAATAGACATTGCAGTGTTACCTACCCAGGCGGACTTACATATGAGAGTCCTACCACCAGTAAATTATTCATCGTAATATACTATAGCACAAATTGTCGAACAAGCTCGCCAACAAAACCATCTCTATACCACGTAAGTTATTGCCAATCCACATTATTAAAAGTGGTAAGGGTACGTTCAGGTGATTAATTCTGCCTTTCTAGTCCAAGTGTGCCGTGCACTTCATTACGCGATGGTTTCCGATGCATAGCTCTGTCATCGATTAGTATCGTTGTAAACTGATGTGGGGGAGTCAGCTCGTTACTTAGAGCGCATTCAAGCATATAAGAGTGACGTACTTTATTGAAATAAATTGTACATGTGTAAAAGACCTGCGTAATTTTTAGTTCTTTTTAAGTTTCTTTGTTAGACGAAAATCATCTTGGTAGTTTCTTGACTTTCATAAGGTGTTAATTTTAAGTCGTTGGTAAGATATGTTATATCTGCCCGGTTAGCGACCACTGTACAGTTAAAACCCGTCATAGTGGCCCATGTAAGTGTGTCGCGTCACGGAATCAGCCTGTGTATATCTAGTTCCATCAGGCCGGCATAATTGTGTCGACTGTCGAGGGATAATCATCTCTCGTCAGTCGACATTCTATTGGATCCTCCTCCTCTTACATCAGGTGTAATGGGTCACTTTACAGTGTCCGGATAAAAAAAACAATAGCACTTCAATAATACTGGTATCCTTCACATGAACGAATGTGGATATTTAACCGATCTTGAAACAAAATTGTCAAATGTACAAGCGAAGTCGAGCTACCAAATAAAGCCCGCAAGTTGTTTATTTCAGGCCTAGAGTGCGCACAGCCCTGTCAATACATAACGGAGACGTCAGTTCACTTGTACGTACAGTTGTGGAGAAAATATTTCACTCTGTTTTTATTCATACGTTCGTCTAAGTTGATAATGACATCTGGTTGTCTAAAGGGATCGATTAAAGATAGAACCTTGTCCATTAGTATATAAAAGAAGAATTAAGGTTATATTGAAGCCTGTATTTAGAATTATTATTTTTTATAAAATATAAATAGGATCGAGCCGATAAATACTACTTACCGACGTTTACAATGACCCCGATCGCTTCTTTTATCCATCTCGAAAATAGACTGATTAGCTTAAAGGCTTCTGGACATGCTTGTAATTAAGTTTTTTAACAATAATTTCGGCTAGCGAATTATATTTTTCGATCTATCTCAAAATGTCCAATCGAAACAAAGTTTTTTGTATGCTTACGAGTTATTTAAATTTCTTCAATATCGGTATCGCATCGAAGATTGAGATTAGGATAATTTATTTAAAACGGCTGAGAATCGTTTGAAAAAAAAACAAACAGAAAATATTCCAAAAAGCCCTTCCGCGTTAATGCACTCGCCTGTACATATCGGCCGCGAATCGACAGCCATCGGAAGTCGTCACAAGCCATGAACCAGTCAATATCCGGCTGGAGCTCCATGGAACGACTGCAACAGCGAACGTGGCCCGTTTATTTTCTATATATAGCATTTGTGTTCTGGCAGTTTCGGCCAGTTAGACTGGACATGCTGCCAGGTAAATAGTCATGTGAATTGAAAGCTGTAATTCTACTAATCCTACTATTCTACTTACTTCTAGCTTAGAAGCTTGGTGAAGATGTTCGTGTGTTTGAAGTTCTTTTTTTTGGAAGGGACTCTGCAGTCTACATCGCGGGAAACCTGCAAATGTAGGGGATGGAATACTGGCCCGGCCTAGTGACTACAGGGAGGTAGGTAGGTAGGAGAGTTGGGAGGAAATAATTTGGGAAGGAAGTGTGGAGGAAGAATGGGAATTCTCTTTAGGATGGGCGGAGTGGAGAAGGAGGAAACATGTTTGGAGTTAAGGAACCTTTATTGGACTCAATGTGAATTGAAAACTATGAGGTATACACACTTAGCTGTGTGCCTACGGCCGCGCCAAAAGACCCCCGTAAATGGGCGTGCAGTCGGAGTGGAGATCAAGCGCACAAGAATTACTTTGGGGCAGCTGTGTTAGAAGTTAGGTTACATATAAATCAATTTAGGATCGATGTTCCAAGTACCGATAGGCGAAGCAAACAGTTCTACAGTGTTATTATAAATTTAGGAAAATCCAAGTGGGGCTTTAGAAAATGACTTGCACGCGACCAAAGCCGCAAGCTAATCTTTAATTTAATCCATTCTTGAGGTACTTTATCGACTATTTTCCGTAGGTATAGAGTTCATTATATAAATAGCCCATTTGCAATTTTTAAAATTAAAAAGTGAAAAATTAATGTCCATAATTATATAAGTTATATAATTGTAATATTTTTTTTATTACGTACTTTGACCCGTCATAAGTGCTGATATTAGCATTAACTAATATTTTTTTTTGTTTTATAATGGTTGGTGTTATATTTTAAAGCCCAAAATATATTACAGTATGCTATCCTGTAGATCATATTTTAGCTATAAAAAGCTGTTTCAATGGTAAATTTATAGCACGATCGTAAAGTTAGGCTTCACTGCCATAGGCAACTAACCACGACAATAATTCACGTCCATTTTCAAAGCTTCCCGAATTCGGAAAATATTATCAATGAAAACTATTTTCATAATTTCGATAAAGCTTTTTATTTTTAAATTTCTCTTATCATTTAAGTTGCATTAATGATAATTATTTAATCCTAATTTATCTAAATGTAAATCATATAATATTATTGTTAAAATTAAAAACGGTTATAGAATTGTTATTACGTTTGCATACTATAATATACAGGAATCACCAATGGCGAAGCGTCCATACAACCCGATTCCTACCGGCTTCCCTTTGAGCTTTATTTATGTTTGTCTTAAATTTTATTTTCTTTTACATTAGCCGCAATATGTTAACTAAGGCAATTTTTTTGGCACGGGTTACCTTTTGAAATATTTCACCCTTTGCCACTGGGAAAGGCCTACTCTGCGATGAAACTGTAATATAATATTGTTTGATGGTAGGATATATTTTATATTCGCGCCGATAGTGGTCACCGTACACACGGTGTTAAGACCCGCCATAGTGGCTCAAGTAAGTGTGTCGCGTTCTGGGATAAGTCTGTGTATATCCGGTTCCAACAGGCCGACATAATTGTGTTGACTGTCGAGGGGTAATCATCTCTCGTCAGTCGACATTCTATTGGACCTCACTCCACTTACATCAGGTGCAGTCGGGTCACAATGCCATGCAAGTATAAAAATAAATGTTAAACGGATGGCGATCTTAGTTTTGAGTATTTTGTTTTTATTACACAATTATTTGTTGTCTTTACTAAAGAAGGAAGAACATATTTTTTTAATTTTATTTATTTATTTATTTATTTATTTATCATCATTTTGACAATATCCTTAATATATACAATATCCTTTGTATAATAATTATCTAATGTGTTGTCACTCGTCTTTCTCGCGACAAACGTTTCCCAAAATGAAAGTCGTAATTGATAAATATAACCTATAATTTATTGGTCATAGTTTATTCTTCAAATTACAGCTCAACTAGAAACTACACCAAACGAATACTTTAAATAGTTAATTAAGGTTATTAAACTTTCACGACTGAACGGATTTCCATGCAATTAAACACAGAGCAGGTTTAAACGCCAAAGAAAACAGGCCCTTATTATTTTTGTCACAAACCTACAATATAGACGAAGCCGCGGTTTCAGCTATTACTAAATAAAAACTAATACTGTGTTTTTAATAACACAATAGCTATAAAGGTTCTAGTAGCATTAGCGGAACAGTTATTACGTCGTAAATAAGCTGCGTACTTTGCACTGTCGTGAAAGAAAAGATTATAGGGCGGCATTTCGTTTAGATTTACAGCCTTTTGTATATTGTAATAATGCCTTTATTGCGGGTTAATTAGTTTATTCTTCAATTGAGCATTTATTTTAAGATATTTTGATGATTTGTTTTTCAACGTTTCCTTTCCTTTGATTTTTATATTTTATATTTTATAAAACAAAAAAAAACATATTATTATATTGATGACTCTATTCCTTTTAATTTTTTTTTTACATTTTATACTATATCTTTTAAAAAAACGAAAGTGATCATTTCATAATGCAGTGTTACCAATATTTTAATAATTTCACTCGGTATCTTGTATTCGTTTTTTGAAGTATCAATAGATCGTGGCTTCGTATGTCGGGCAAAGTGATATTCGGTTTTTCTGCTCAGTATCAGCCCGAGGTCTGATATTAGTGCCCGATATGTCGATAAGCTCGACTCCTATTAGAACACATTAAAATTAGGTGCCCTGGTTTCTCCTTTGCCTACCTCTATGGAGATAGGCGTGATGTTTTAAAGTAGAAAAAGCTAAAATGATTTATAAATTTAATGGGTTTCTATTTCATTGACATTAATTGGATTAAACCTGACTAACTGTTACAGGATTGTAGCCGACATGCAGCACGTTGTAGGTTAGTGACATCGTCACGCACGGTCAATTAGCTAAGTCACTGTCTGGACTGTCCAAATGTCGTCAGGTGCCGTTTATCTACGTGTTGCATCTTACTGAAATCGGTTTTCGTACTGAAGGCCTATGAATTGGTTGTTCATGACTAAAATATCATGACGCCTTTCTCAGAGGAAGGCAATTTTATAATACCTTTTCAGATATGTTAGACTCCATGTAGAGGATTTTTTTTACTAAAATTTTCTGCTCATCGTTCTTTGGTAACAATTATATATGGAACTTTTTAGAAAGTATAAAATGTTTTGTTAATGTTACAATCAAGATGTACTTTAATAGCTTGTGGATAAGGTAAATTATTATCCTAGCTCATTGTACAAAACATGCGTATTTTAATTCCTATAGTAGGTGTCCATGATATTATTACTGGTTAGTGCCATTAACAAAAATAAGACTTGTAAAATTATTTAGATCCCATATAAAAAAAAATCAAAAATGAATTCGCCGTTGAAATAAAAACTTGGAGGCTGGAATGTGCCCATAAATAGGACGGAAATAAGCTCAATGGCGCTAATTGCACTCTATCCAACCCTCCGGCGAAAGCACTGAGCTTTGCAAAAAACTAGACAAAAGCCTTGCAAACGCTACAATAGAGCTGTAGTAATTTCTCCCACGTAATTCGTTTCAGCGTGACAGTGTTTACGTGATTGTCATCGCGTGTTTGCGTGAGCGTGATTGTATTGCGTGCTCTGTTTTCACTTCTACCGAAGGCCGGTATTCTTGAGCGCTCAATAAAGAATCACACGCGAGACGAAGAATTAGAAAGAATGGAAGTGAAATAAATATTTCTGAGAATGGAAGTGAAGAAATTTGGTGTTTAGTGACTGACTGACTGCTGCGATAGTGTAGTTGTATTACGTGCGCGGTACGACAGCGCACTAAGGTCCGGAGTGGGGCAAAATGATCCAGTTTTTTTTACTCGGCATCAGTCCAGAGTTTGTAATTTATTCCCGATATAGCGATAAACTCCACCTAAATCACATCTTGGGACAGAAGTAACGGAACACACATGGTGAAAAGTGAGTACCATGGTCGCGTCTCTGATTAGCCATTTGGGGAAAAAGGTGTGTGTGGAAGTAAAGGTAATGAACGAAAATACAGATAAAATGTATAATTATCCCATATAATAATGTTTTGTTACTCTCTCAGTCCACACTCATATAATGCAATAGAGGGCATTTCCAGGAGTTTTAAATCCATGCCCAAGTACATTAGACGCCTATATTCCTTACATCCAAAATGAATTAAGAGATAAAAGGGTATGCTTTTGATATTAAAGCTTCTTTGCATTTCAATAGAAATTGTTTAAAAAAGTTCAAATTTTGTTCAAATATTTTAGGCAATATCGTAGTTAACATTAATATGATTTATGTTTTTTTGTCATTTGATGTATTACGAATAGTTGTTATGGTAACGAAAATAATTTCTTACATCAATGTTGAAAGTAATAAAATATATTAAGAAGACCATGCAGACGTCACCCATTTGGTAACAATGATCAGCCATTAGAAAGAGAAAGAAAAAACGATTAAATATTGGATCATATAACCATATAACAATATTGACAATATTATTTTTTTTATTGGGCCATCGTAATATGGGCTTCATCTACTAGGGAAAGGTCTATGGGTAAAGCCTTTCATACAAGATAGATTTTTTCAAATATTTTTATCCACTTCGTTGAAAAATGCTGGGTTTAGAGACTTTGAATACTTTCGAAATGGGTATGGATTTTTAAGTTTCCTTGCGAGGTTTTCCTTCACCATTAAAACAAATGAATATACGAAGTCAGTCATGTCACCACTTCTTAAGGTTACAAAATGACCCACAGATAAAAGTCAGAGCATTGCATTAGTATTCTTGCAGACCATAGAGTTCTCTTCACTATATTACTCAAAACTGGACTGGATACGGGCACGTCGCTAATATTTCAAGATGCATCTAAACTCGTAGCACGTGCTGAGAACATAAACATGGATGAGGAACACTGATATTATATTAGCTTTAAGATCTTGGAATCCTGCGAACCATACTCTGTCCTTCTTTAACATGATCGCCTGATGATAATGTGAACCAGAGACAGCAGGTTTTTTCGGCCTCAAAACAGCACGACAATATAATGGGTAAATCGATATTTTAATTCGACTTTCCAATTCGCCATCTCCTTCATTTTTAATAATGCTATTGATATCAATGAAATCATTTATATCATAAATTTTTAGTCCATCTATTCTAATATCTAGTAAGCTATTGTTTTCTCTCATATGATTTTCATTTTCAACTTCAACATTTTAATAAATATAAAACTAAATCATATCAATGTAGAAGTCCTCTGCAATGGCTTTCAAAGGAGGTTTTCAATACGAAACTATTCAAATCTCAGGCACGCACAGTTATTAATATTGAAGTGTTCAGACACAACTTGAGAATTGAACTTGCAACTGTCTTCTGCAATTGCGGAAATTATTTTGCTAGTTCTTAGAATATGAGACAATATCAGAGATATTAATTTTCATCTGTATATTTACACGTTAATTTGCATATTAGTAATAAGCTGATCGAATTTTGATTGAGGTTTTACGACTTTGTCTATTATTAAGGCGTTGAATAGTGGTAGAATTATGTTTTAGACGTATTTATCTACAACGTAAATAATTCAGCTCCACTTTAGGTTTAAAGTCGTATGCTTAAGTTTTAAAAAATTTGCCTCTTTTTATTTTGGCTTAGTTAACATAGTATTACTTTAGAGCTCATGGGTCCAACCGATAAGTGGATTTTATTCCTGGAATAAAAGCTCCATTAAACACTTATCCGTGTGCAAACTGTCAGATTGTATCCAAATATATTCAGCGGTTAAGTTTTAAAACAAACATTCACTTCACATTTATACAATACTTGAACTATCTTACAAATTCTGAACATAAAACATCATTAACACGATCCGCAGGCACATGCCGTTTCCTAGTTAGTCGGACAAAAGGCCCGACACGCTGACAAAGAAACGTGCCAACAAGTCGACAGAGGAGTGGATTGAACGCAATATTGTTGGGACCCGTGTTTGATCACCGTTGTGTACCCGTCGAGATTTACTGCTTCATGTCGAGGTAGACGGGCGGTTAAAAAAACGCTCGTATTAAATGTAATTTTTTTGGTTAGTGTAAGATCTTTTTTGTTTAGTTATAAAAGTTAATAATAGGATGAGAAAGTCGTTCGACTAATGGTTAACAAATGCGTATAAATAATCGCAAGAGATCCAAAATTATTATTTTTAAAACTCTACATTACGCACACCTTTTTCAAAATAAGATCAATTTAGATGTCAAGTTACAATTTAAAATATTTAATACGTTTTTAATAATCAACAAACCAGATCACAATGCTACGTCGTGCAGATGACGACATACTTTGTCAACACGGGCCACTAAAATATTATATAAAAAGCCTGATTTACCACAACGTGAGTCTTCGCGGAATGGAATATCCACTGTTTACTTTTCCAAAAAGAAGACTATCATCATCATCAGCCGCTGACGATATAAACTGCTGACCATGGACCTCTTCCAAAGATTTCTAGATTGACTTATTGGAGACGACCCTGATCAAGTGACTTTCTGAAGTCGTCTATATGATTATATTAATCCAACGTTTTGTCTATGCACCAAACATCTAAATCTATTCAGCTGTTTCTAACTTCCAACTTGTAACAAATAACTTCACAGACTTACCACAACCCGCCCGTCTATCACGTTTTTGCTAAGATCCGTTTGCAACGGTACACTAGTCAAATAAAGTGCAAGATTACTGTTTATTTTGGACACTTGTATGTATGCCCACTTGTTTATTGTTACAAGAATGGCCTGTTGACACTCGCCAAGTTGTGTTACGCAAATATTAGATTTGTGTTTGTGGGGTTAGGTTGCGATTTAGTTAGCTGCGAGTTCTTTGTCGAGATTGTTTGTGTACCTATTGTTAGGTAGGGTATCCGGAAGGATAGAATTCATTCTTTATAAGTGCTGTTGGTTTTTTAAAATTAATTCGCAACGGCAAGACTTTGATATAACAGACTGACCAGAAAATCAATCACTCAATTAAACATATTTAGATTACTCAAACATAGTGACATTGTTAATTACTGCCCTTTTTCGTTATTTCTCTTATTCCATTCAATAGTTGCCTATAAGATATTCCCTCGAGTGATAAGCCCTAAGACCTCCTCTCTGCCTTTATTTTTTTAATTTTTACCATAGTTCTTTTCTTTTTGGTGTACAATAAAGCTATTAACAAATAACTTCTACTTTCTGCTTAACCTGCAACCGGCATAATTTGAGACAAAACATTTATTAGTCAAAACATTTTACTATGAAAATGTGATAACTGATTTTCATGACGGAATGTATGAATGCTTTAATATGAATGGACAAAACAGTGATGGCCAAAATTGACGAGGCACACATAGGTGATTATTCAGAACAAACACTTCATACAAATGGTATTGAGAAAACAGTAATGTGGGTCATTGATCAATACTAGGACAAGCTACGAGTGTGTCGCAATAATGTTAAATATTTAATGACTTCTTATGTTAACATTCGTTAAACTATAAAAGAACTATTCTTCGGATTTTATTGCGGTTTTTATAATATTGTCATGACGTTTCGAAGACTCTGCAGCCTTCATGGTCTCGGGAGGACTGAGGTGTTGGTCGTCCGAAAAGTCAAAGTTACAATATCTACCCACATTATGCATTAATACAATTAAAATTTTCCGAAAAATTGATTTCTTTCAATAATAATATTCAATTTAATGATTAATAAGTAATTGTCAAGAACAATTATGTGAGGAAAGCTACAATATTAATAAGAATTTCAAAGGTATTTCAAATCTGAAAAGTTGCGAGTTATTCAATCAGTATCTCCCTTTCCAATGGTTAATACCACACGCTTAACTTTGTATTCTAAAAGTAAATTATAAATACTGCTAAGAAGCCACACGTATCAGAATAATCGTATTTTTCTATCGTATAATATAATATAATATCAGCCTTGTATTATATACTGTCCCCCTGCTGGGCACGGGCCTCCTCTACTACTGAGATAGATTAGGCCTTAGTCCACCACACTGGCCTAGTGCGGATTGGTAGACTTCACACACCTTCGAAATTCCTATAGAGAACTTCTTAGATGTGCAGGTTTCCTCACGATGTTTTCCTTATCGTTAAAGCGAACGATAATTCACAAAGAATACACACATGATTTTAGAAAAGTCAGAGGTGTGTGCCCTAGGGCTTTGAACCTGCGAACATTCGTCTTGGCAGTCCGTTTCACATCCAACTAAGCTATCGCCGCTTTTTCTTCTATTGTATGTTCCAATATTATTCTTGTGTTTCAACTTCGGCCATAACAGAACAATAGTGGTGAAGGGTCCATATAAACCGATTCCTGCCGTCCTCCCTTTCGTAATTTATGTAAAATCCAATTATAATTAGAAAGATTTACAGACCGCATTTATGCATATTATAAAGTACTTATACGTTGTGTCGGGTTCCCTTTTAATTTATTCTATTTTTTGATTTCGAAAACTTACAGCATAGGTACATAAGTAAAAAAAATATATAAAAGAAAGCCAATTACAAGTTTCCATGTATAAATAAATAAGATTACAATAATAAATTCATATCAAATTTTAGCCTTTGTCACTATTGCACAACTGGACTTTATAAACACCACTTGCTGAACACATACAGCAACAACTTCAGACATTGCCCAAAACGTCTACAATGCAGTGCAACACTATACCCGGCGAGTGCATTGACATTAGCATTCAGAGCTCGCTGAATAATTGAAAGCTTATCTCGCTCGTGTGATGGCCGATAGGCTTTATCTCTGTGTTCCGACACGCATTCAAGGCGATTAACTGCCAGATTTGGAAGTATAATTAGCTTGATATAATAGCGATAAGTCAGGTATACTGGACATCTGAGTGCCTTAGCGTAGTTATAATGTGTTCACGGTACAAATACGACTAGCGCGCTGAGGTTCTGGGTTCGTAACCTGAGTTGGGTCAAAAGTGAATATGAACGGTTCTTTCCATCTTAAAAATTACTTAGTTGCTGCTCGGAGTCAAGAACTTTGCGGTATCATCACACCGTGCTTCGCTTAACCTCTTTCTGGCCATGACAGATTGTCTCATCAAACTATGAGAGTGAAAGGACAGAGTTACATTTCGGATTTTACAGCGGTTTTTATATTTTAATTATGTTCCAACGTGTCGAAAACTGCAGCCTTCATGGTCACGAGTCCGTATCGTGATACACCAGGTATATGATCTGTATGAAACAGCATACATTTTAATTCTGTCTGAGTTTACTTCACAATTGTCTATAAAATAATGATCCCTTTGAGCTATAAAATATTTAAGATAAAACTACATTATAAACTATATATAAACAATAAATTGGCGCATAAGTTAATTCTTTAATGTATCGTAATCAATCATGGACGTCAGACCACGATGGCGACAACGAATCCATTTTTAAACATTACCACAATAACTGAAATTATGATTAATGACCTGTATCGACTGAAAGTAAAGGCGATGGTAACGTACCTTAACATGTTAGGGTTGTAACACCGTGATTAGTGAAGTATATTATACACCAAAACCACATATTCGTCTTCACTTTTGCTGACATTGTGCCAAAAATCATTAATTAATAACCAATATTTTCACCAAAAATCTTGATTTTAGTTTTCTTATTTTTCGATCATTTTGTAGTTTAATGTGAATATGGTGTGTGCATGAGTGTGTTTCTGACTGAAAGTGTGATGTCGCTGCGACGAATTCTCTGAGAGTAATAGTGGCATTACGGCGCGTAAAATCAATATGAATTTTTATTAATATTTATTTTGTTCGAAACTTAAACTTTTTTATTTTACAGCTATGGCTCAAATAACTTATATAGTAAAGTGTTATTTCCAAGTAGATAAGTATGTAAATGTATGCAATATCAAAATGACTTTGTATAACTATTGAACTCGATGTTGGAAGAGCATTAAATTAATACCAAGCATGTATTTAACAGAATCCTTAAAACCGACAAACAATGCATTGGTCGAAACAAAAAGTCTATGCTCTAGAGGCATTAAGTTTTGCACACAAGTTCTATAACATGTGTAAAAGCACTAATTAAAGATTTTTGAAAAATATGTTTGATTTTATTCATCTAAATTCTAAATATAAAAGCAAAGTAAATTAGCTACTTCCATAAAATTTTCTATGTTCAGAGAAAAAAAAATCATTAAAATTGCACTACATTTGGACACGCCTTATTTGTCAACACACTACAGCGACGTTAACATCTTTATAAACAGTGGCAAATATTTGATCAATCATCGTCAAACTTTTGTTTCCAATAATGTCGACATTGGTGAGTACAGCGGCAATACGTCACGCGTACGAACGTCGCAACGTCGTTTATCAAAGTTGCCGATCAGTCTTCTGTGTTCATTCGTCATTGACATCCGTTTTTGGGAACGTATATTCAGTGAGACATGACTTGCAAAAAAATAGGAACAACTCTAAATATCTTCGGCTTCTTAATACTTTAAGACCTTTACGGGTAGGTCTCTTATGTGTGAGATGCCGCCTGGGTAGTTATCGTCTATTACTGCCGTCAAGTAACAGTGTTCCAGTTTGAAGGATATTACAGCCAGTGTAACTACTGGACATAATAAGACTTGAAATTCCATTTCTCAGGATGGCAAACGCAATGGAATACCAAACAATACTTTGTAATTTAAGGTGTTGCATGGTGTTTCTACTGTTTAGGCACGGTCGTATCGCTTATCATCAGGCGAATAGTAAGCTCGTCTCCTCATTCAAAAAAATAAAAAAGAACTGAAACAGAAACCTATAGGATCGATCATTCGGAAACTTGTATACCTAGTCCTATTTCAAAACCCAATTAGAGAAAAAAAAATGTGCAAATTGTCAATTTCCCTAAAACGTGGTAACGAATAGATAGCAAAAAAATCTTGGAGGTACGTAATATAGAAAGTAAAACCAATGAGTCGCAATGTGAGAAGTTTTTCCCGCCATAAGCCACCACACCTCGTGGGCATCTTATTCATCTCACGCGCGAACACGCGCGGAATATTGCTCCAAATGCCGGCCCTTGTACATTTTTTATGTGCGTAGCTTATTTACGTCCAATTCTGGGTGCGTTACGAAAATTTGAGGCGGTTTCCGAAATTACGTTAGAGTATTGGGGCTCAAACAAGGTTGTGCGATAATTGAATGGGTTTAAGTTGCTTTTCGAATAACTAAGTGGGACCATAAATCGAAGAATTGTTTACTAGTAATATTGTTCTATTGACTCCATTGTCTACCCACTTCGCTATAATATGGCTGCGTTAGCATACGTGCTATACTACTTTCTAAAGATTGTTCATAACAGAGCTCATAGGATTTATAGAGAAATGAAAAGACACAACAGAATCGATATCACGTAAGATTTTACAATAACGAATAAATTATACATACATAAATACCTAAACAAACTATATTTCGTATATCCGCAAACTAGAAGCAAGAATCTATCCCGCTACTACAAGTTCATACACTTCGATTCACATCAATATGTCATGGTAGATAAATGGTGTTCTGAATGACAGCTTCCTAACATTTTATGCCACAAAGTACAGAGCAAATTGGTTTGTCATATTGCGGTATCGCGAGTCGATACGTAGCGGTCAATCAGTGACAGGTAATCCCACAATAACTTATAAGCAGAACTAAACGTCTCATCTGTAATTGGGTTTGGATTTCAAAAAAAGCTGACATACGGCAAATTTCTATAAAAGTTAATCCTAATCTTCGATCTGATAATGATTTCTTATATTTACGCCAATGTTAGACAATAAAATTAAACTAAAGTCTTCTAAACGTCGGAAGAAAAGTAAAATAAACAAAACTTTGATCTGATCCCAAGAAAAGAACAATCAAAAAAGTTATTTGTAAGTATGTAAATTTTTTTTCTGATTGGCCTATTTTCACGATGGAACGAAAAAAGCGATTAGGATCATTATAAATTTGAAGAAAATAATGAAGGTTTATGTACACACGGGTCAGAGGTTTTCCGAATATAAGTACGTAAGAATATACACTTCGTCGTCTTTATAGACTCCAAGGTCTTTCGTGCGTGGACTGCAGGATGGGAAATGTATTGTTCGATTCCGAAATGTTTGCTTAAACTTTCTGCCTAGATTGATTCATCTAGAAGAGTTTATATTAATCAAGCACTTCAAAAAACTAACCCAAATCGTGTCAGTAGTAACGTGTATAAGTATGTTTACATGAAGTGCGGCAATGTGAAGAAAAATATGTGCTAAGTACAATCTTCACTTTATCAGATCGATATCAGCTTTTAACATTAAAACGAATCGCATGTTGGAAGGTGGAAAGAAGATCTAAAAAAGGTAGCAAGAAATCACTGGATGCTGATCGCTTTCAACATGTCCGAATGAATATTCTTGGTGAAGGCTTTTGTATAGCTGTAGACATTGTGTAGCTGCCATTGATGATCGTGACATTATCATTGTACCACATTATAAAGTTATTGAAATAAGAAATAGTCTAGAAATTAATCATAATGATAATTTATATCACTAAAATGAACTCTAAATAACTTTCCAAAAACAACACTCACACATCCAGGGACCCAAATCCAATCTCCATCTAATTTCAAGTCATAATGTCACTCTCAATAGATTACCCTATCAGATATTGTCAGCTGCATATACCCTATTGCAATTTTGTCGATGCAAATTAGAAAGCTGGAAGCCTTACCATTGTTGTTATATACTTGGAATTAAATGGATAAAGAGGTGATGAGAATATTATTGAGCTGAAAAATATCGTTTTCAAACATGGAGATGTTATTTAATTAAATTTGTTAATAATAAGTCTATAGACTTTAGACGCGTAGCCTTGAAGTACTATGATAAACTAGCAATGAAACAACATGACACGGCGATTAATATCGTTTCGTGTACAAATCTAAAAGATTATCTACCCATAATAGTATAGCAATTCGAAGAACATAGCAATTTAGTGATACTGATAACCTAAAAATTGGCAATAGCTTTCAATAATTAATACAAAAACGATACGTCGTCAAAGAAACATGAATCGAGAATGAAGTGAATCTAGAATAAACAAAGAGCCAATAGTAATGTCTACCTGGGAGATATAATGGAATTTGCAATCAAACTCCGAGTTGACATATCGTGATAATTATGTATTTATATGCTCATTCATTTGTGTCAAAGCATAGAATGGGACAATGCAGTGTAGTTAATCACTACCTTGAATACACGGTCGGTTGAGTTGATTGCCTTTTGTCACTGTATGTATTGTTTTGTGTAAACAGTGAAATATAAGGTAGAATTAATTGTGTAACTATAATTGAGGATAAAGCAGGAACCATGTATCAGAAATGGATATTCAAATCATAGTTTTAAAGTATTGAAAGTTTTGTACTAGATTTTTATTACGAATATCATTCAAAATGGATAGAATTGCTTTTCTTGGCGTAACAATAATAAAACTGGTTATGATTTCTCGCCTAAGTAATCCACATTTTGCGTTAAAATAATTAAATCGCATTGAAATTAAGATATTAAAGAAATTAAAGAAGAGCAACAAAGAAAAGTAATCTTAGCTTCGTATAGCTAAAATAAGCTTGAGTTTTGGAAATATAAACTTTTAATACTAGACGCCATGAACCGAGAAGCACTACACTACTATGAACTATCAATTGCTAAAGTTACTGAAGCAACAGTTACATATTATTATGCAGTTACATTTGCAGTCATATATGCGGAGACTATAAGCAACATGTATATTTATGTAGTTATGTATTTTTTTAATCTTTATACTAATAAAGATAGACTACAGTAAGTCTTCCTATAAATAAATAAATAAATAGCGATGAAGTGCTTCGATACGAAATGTTAACAGCTTTTCAACGGCGTCAGAAATAGGTTTTAGTTAATTTTATGAATAAGTAATTACATTATGATGCAAAGTTTCTGATTATAGTTGCATTAATTTAGTTTTACTAAACTGATTATGGTAATATATTAAATGAGAAAACTGAATATTATTGTACCTTTGGCCATGTCATTGAAAAACATAACGCAGCCACCAAGCCTCAACCATGATACTATCCTTGTCGATGATTTTACATACATTTCTCTTATTATCAACATACTTTAACTCGGGTTAATAAGCCAAAACCCAAGCAAAAGCCAATTTTTCCCTTTTCTTTAGAAGAAATGTAGACATAATTTGCCCACGGCATATAATTGTGGTGGACGCTTGCGCCAACAATTACAGCATAATTCGTCACGTGACGTGCATAATGGAATTAGCGGATGAAAGCGGTCGGCGGGCCATTTTTGTTGGAATTTGCGGATAAAGGGCATAGCTTCAAAGTATTTTCGTATAAAATTGCATAGCACCATCGATATATATATATGTCTACGTACTAGAACTGGCGTTCCGTAGACTCATTGTGTTCGACTCAATTGTACTGCAATCCGTACACCTGACTTTAGTATGATTTAAACATTGACAGCGTGTGGTTATGTAAGGAGTAATGTTCATAATATAACAACTCGAGTCTAAGTGTAAACCTGGATGTGAATAAAAAATATTAGTCAAATAAGGAAAATTATTTTATGTTCAAGACGTGAATAAATGAGTTATAGCAAAGACCAGCCCCAGATCTAAAGGGGGGGGGGGGGGCTAGCCGGGGCCCATACCCCGGGCGGCGAATTCAGAGGGCGGCAAATTCAAACTAGGCAGACGAATACATAACTCATCATTAATGCAACTTTGACTACTGAGACCTACAGTACATTCAATACTAAAATTATTTCCCGCGGGGCGCAAAATGATGATTAAGGTAACAAAGGTAAAAATATACGTGGGTGGGGGCAGCATTTTCCAGACTTTGCCCCGCCTCGAAAAAATTCGAGATCCGGGGCTGGCAAAGACATTTTGGTTGCAATTTTAGTTCATATTTTAAAATAGTTTATGAACGTTCGTATAGAATATACGTCAATGCGTAGCACTCATTACTCATTTCGTAAATGAGATGGTCACTTTTGTAGTGAATGTTTAAGCACCACGTAGACTCTAACAACTTGTTGACGAGAAACACTGTACTATGAATCTGCTTGATTTAGCAACTTCAGCGTCTGCATAACACCTTAGATATATAAGTATTGTCAGATATCGAAAATTCTCACCGCTAACAATACCAATACACGAATACTTTTAAAACTTAACAAAATACAAAATCTGATACACCTACACGCCAATTCTCGCACAAAGGTAATCTGTTAAAAACTAGAAACTTTACACAGAAGCAGATTTAATTACCGCTTCCAAAGATCAAAGTGTACGGGAACACAGTAACAGTACACCGACATAACGAGACGAGGATGCGATGGAGCCTCTACTACGAATTACACGATTCATATTAGCTCGACAGTATTCGTTTTTATTTACTGGTGATAGGATATATTATTTATCCGCTGAGATAGCGACCACCGTACACTAAGCCCCTTATTCATAGACGTTTTTTATCTAACGACCGAGTAAGGCTGTGATAACAAGTCTATTGCTCAGTGCTGACGGCATGGCAGTCTTCGCAGTGCGTAGACGTAGGGCCGTTGTGATTGGCTAATATTAAAATACAACAATAATAACCAATCACAACGGCCCTATGTCTATTTCTCAGTGCCGTTGGGCACTGAGAAACAGGCTTGTTATCACAGCTTTACTCCGTCCTTAGATAAAAAAACGTTTATGAATAAGGGGTTAGGTGTTAAAACGTGCCATAGGCCCACGTAAGTTTGTCACTTCCGGGGTCAGTCTGTGTATTTGCGGTTCCAACAGGCCGGCATAATTGTGTCGACTGCCGAGGGGTAATCAATTCTCGTCAGTCGACATTCTGTTGGACCCTCCTCCACTTCCATCAGGTGCAGTAGGGTCACTTCACCGTGTCCGTATCAAAAAAATATCTACGTGGGCCGAATCACTGGCAAAGCTTAAATATGAAATTTCTTTCTCTTAATAGGTCATTTTATTTACGATATTAACGCTAATCAGGGCCCTTATTCTGTATGATAGTGTAAACGCGTAACGCGGCCGTGTCATGTTATCTTCGAGAAATGTGCGTGTAATGGTATTTTGTAAGCCAAATTTCTATATAATAGGCCCCAAGGGCCTATTATATAGAAATATGCCTATTATATAATGCGTGGTTGTTACGCACTGTTATTTTAACAGTGCGTAATAACCACGTAACACAACGCATCATGTTTAGGACTATAGAAATTTGGCTTACAGAATACCATTCCACGCACATTTCTCGAAGATAACATGACACGGTCGCGTTACGCGTTTACACTATCATACAGAATAAGGGCCCAGTCTCGGAATTTTAATATGTTATTACTAGATGACAACAACAAAACAAACAAAACGACGTCATAAAATTACCGCTAAAAATGGTAATTTCAGATCAAAAGTTACATTGATTCTTAAATTCTTAGCTAGCATTCGTTAGTCAATCCATGCAACTTGATAGTTATAACTGTCTTGTCTAATCATTTATTAAATAATGATTCCCAATGCGCATTTAGTATGCATTGTTGAAGATCAATTTGAGTATGATCAACATAGTATTAGTTACTTACTCCATATTTTGTCCATATATTGATGCACGATTTATGAAAATTTTACCTCAGAACGCTATAAACTTAAAAACTATCAAATGGGCGCTCATATTTGGTATGGAAATTGTTTAAAACCTTGGCTACTTTTATTTCGGTAAAATATATAGCAGAGCTTTGATCCCGAAAAATTCTCTCAGTTGAGCAAAGATACAAGCAAAAGCCAGTTATAATACAGACAAAATTCTTATTTATAAAACAAAGATATCATTATTCAATTTAAAAATATTATACTAGTTACTACTCAAGTAAGTAATAAATAAATTTCAAGATCTACTACTTACTAACCAAGTGAATAATTTCTCGATCGTACTCCACGTACATGTAGCACCCGTGGTAACATCAAACGACACAGTTGCAAGAACTCTTTGTAACCTTATCCTATTCGATTATAGTACCTACCTTTAAACTTCACATGATATCATCGTAAAAGCATGCGCTTTTTGTTCTAAAACTTCTCTTGTAAACAAAGAATTGTTTCCAAACATACAATTTAATTTAAAAGAATTTTCATTTGTGAAGACAAACATAATATTGTTTAAGGAACCGAAACTTTTGTATTTTTACGTGTGTTTTGTCGAACTTCTTGCTGTTAGTTCCATGTATTTTCCACTCTGTATTCTGTTTCGTTGTTAACATTGTTTGCAAAGATCTGGATATAATTTTACTTATTTTGTAAAGAAGGTCTTAATAATTAATATTTATATTATTTTGATTAGTTAGTCAATTAGTACAAGAGATTTCGTCTGAGTAGGAACCATCGCCTTCTTAATATCTGCTGATGAAAAGGAGGCACACTCCATTGTCATCAAACTTCAATATAACTAAATTATATCAGACGTAATAACTGATGAGAATTAGCACGTAATCTCTCAGGATGATAAAAGCACGTCTGGACCCCATAGAGCATAGTAAATCATAGATTTAGACAGTACTCCTGTACTATTCAACAGTTGCGGCACTTTATATCTACGAAATAGCAACTTGTCTTGTCATTCAGATTTGGACACAAAATTCATACACTCAACCAGACCATTACGACCACCTATATTGATATGGTTGATAACAATACGGTTCTTAGCCATAAGGCTTACCAGACTGGATCACCGTCCCGGTTAACTGCCTAAAAGTACCAGCATGAGGACATAATGTGAGCGAGCAAAGGTCGACTCTCGTGAGCTGTGAAACCGCAACTTGTCCTAGTGTTGCGAACTTCTTTGAGTTTCTGTTAATGTTGATGCGTTCAATCCCTTGGATTTAAAAAAAATACAGCAACAGAAAACAATATTTTCATCATAATATGATACCCAATTTGAATGATATCTATTCAAAGAAAGTTATTTAAATTATTATAATGCATGAATAGTTTAACTACAAATAAAAAATACTCTACTTTCAATATTGTTTTATAGGCAACTAATAAAACTATAATTTTTTTAGCTATTCTTTCGAATGCTTATAGTTCGTAAATTGATGTCTATTTCAATGTGTGATAGGGGTTACCATATCCCCAAAATCGAGAACAAATTCTACTAACTCCTCAATCTATAACAGAAGATCTCAAGTCTTTACCTTAAACTAATACAAATTTGATTACACCTTAACATCCAATCCAGGTTTCCACGCCATATACACGAGCTCACCATTACCACTTACAAGTACCAAATACCAGCACCTAACCAGGAGAAGTCTTGCTGAAAGCGGCTACAGTAAGAGCCCAGCAAGAGCCCATTAGCGAAGGGTTGAAGTAAAAGGGACTCTGCGACCGGCAAGTGTTCGCGAGTGTTGGTCTCAAACCTTACAATGGCTTTTTGTGTTTCTTTTGAAAGGTCGACAGTCAAATGTGAGATGGATTTACACCCGCGGAAAAGGATGTTTCACCCTTTCGAGACGTTTTATGTAAATACAGGATACGCGTCATAATGGTTTGCTTAGGCTATTGTCTGGAGTTTAAGAAAAATAAACGTGTAGCGAAAGGGTATTTGAACAGGGAACCTATTCAAGTATTTACTGTTGATGGATTTCAATATTTTGGATAACATTTTCAAAGCAAGAAGGTGATTGTATTTTTAACGTCTAAAAAAAATGAAATTACTTTAATGACATCACCAATTATAAAATATTTGCTGTGTCTGTAATTTGGTTTGCGTCTTTATTTATTACTTACCCTCTTTTTATGAAATGTCTTGATTTTATTCAGACAGCAATAAACAATCTACAATCTAATTTAGATTTAATTATAATTATTACTATATTCTCAAACAGTTAACACCAAACATTCCGTTGAGCTACCTCTAGATTGAGCAAATCACTGTTCAAATCTTCAAGACTACATCAATGCACTTGCTTTCTAACCACATCAATTCTAAATCCAAACTCAACCCTTAGAAACATTAAATAAGGCCCAAATCATATCGCACAATCAACAACGAAATAACTTAGCACTATCCAATCGGGTAACAGGATATAGAAGCGGTCGGCCAGGCCCGCCTGTATAAATTGCGTGCAAGCTCTCATAGATAACCCTTTCGCAGACATAAATTTGGGATAAATAATCTTAGTTATTAGCCGCAGGGCGCGGGGAGCGGCGGGACACAATTTATTGTTATGTTGAAATAACAGTTTTTACTCCTCATTTCTTCGTGAATTATGAGGGAAAGTTTGGGATTCATTGCATATTTAAAATTTTTTGAAATGTTGGTTTTAAATTTGTAGATTTTTGTTTCCTCGAAGTTATTAATATTAGGGACAGTTTAAGATAGAGGCTTGATGCCATCTTAATGCTCGTTTATGGGAAGAACATCGTCAACTAAATAAGTTGATACTTTTGTTTCTAGTGCTATATTTATTGGCCTCTATTCTATTATCCCTCTCAGCAAATTAAAAATACTCGTTTAAATATAGAACATCGTCAACCGTTAGCAGATATTTTTGCTTCTAGTACTATTTTTATTGAATTCTATTCCACCTTTCAGCAAATTAAAAACAACTCAAAACACGCGATGACTAAATTACGACATTAAAACCTTTTCCGTACAAAAATAATATATCCCAAAGGGCCAAGTAACCGCCTTTAGCATGACATCGCTATACAAAATGTCCCAGACAGACATAATTTCCGATAGGGCGCGAATCGACGTCAAAAGCTTTTTTATTCGTATCGGAATTTCCATATGTCTTTCTCGGAGGCTTTACGTGTCTTCTTTATATGCCGTTTTTCTTCTTTAATATAATACTAATGTGTCAATGCGGGGACTCAATTTCGTATTTTTTGGTATTCATTCTGTGAGGATAAACGGGGAAAAGTTATGCCGGCATAACTATGACAACCATTAATAACGAGTTTGCTTTGTTGGTGTATGACTGTACTGCGTTTGTGATAATTAATGGTCATCCAGTGTTCGAAATTTGACCGTCAAAGACAAAGAACACGAGACAACAAGATATTATTTTGTTGCACGCGTCAATAGTATGAACTTTAATCATGCAAAATTTTACATTCCTTCGTGCGCCAAATGCAATATGCTTAAAAGAGCTCTTTACACATAGCGATATTCTTATGAAGAATTCTAGGATATGTAATATGTAGGTATGTTTCTGAGGTTTCACGAAGTTTTCCTTTGCTTTTAATATTGCCTCCAAAGGCAGACGGGCTAACGGCGCATTCAATTCAATATTCTCCACAATTCAATGGGTATAGACAATTCAGTTTACAATATTATATACACTTAGTAAACCCCAGTTAAAAAAGTTAAGCATTCATTGTTTATTGTAGATATAGATAAAATAATAAAAGTAATGAACTCTTCCATTCCGACATTACATAGTAATAGTCTAGTTAATTTATAGGTAAAATAACTAACACTACTAATGCGGTAGTAATATAACAGTTTAGAGATGGGAAATAAAAGCAACCTAAGCAGGTATAGTTGATCAACAAAATAGTCGAATTACCACATTACCAGAGATTATAAGATGTGATTGGTAAAGATAACCTCCACCCTCTCATGTGATAGATAAAAAACATCCGATATGAAACAAAATATTACCTCAAAATGAACGAGATAAACTCAAAGAAAAGTCATAACGCAGACTTAGTGGAAATTCTCTCGAAGCTAAGTATAGTTCCTTCAGTGTCCCAGTTTCGAAAATAAGCTTGTTGACTTATTTGCGAATTTTGTGGTACTAGCGAAATGATTTATGATATGAATCTTGTTTTTAGTTCTTTGGAAAGATTAAGAGCTATGAAAGGAGGTCTATTAAAATTTTGAAAATGGAATCTGGGGATATTAAGAAATGAACTCTATCTTTGAAAAGGTTTGTAATAGAAACTACATAGTATACCATCTAAACTTTTCTTCTCCCAAACGATCGCTGTCAAACATTAAATTTATGATAATAAAATTAATATAATAAGAAATCAAAGCAAATGTCTAAAAACGAATAAAAACATAATTTAATTACCTTATCTCTAATACTAAAAAATAAATACGCTAATATTTACCCACCGAGTAATTAAAATATACATTCCCATCCATTGACGTTCTAAAATCCATAACTCTTAGCCTTAATTACTAACCAGCCCCCAGCGATACATTCACTCACATGACCGAATGACTAACCAGTTCGGAAATGGATCAGTCCGTACAAAACAGACAGCCTTATTCAAAACAGGCTTGTTTACTTCCATGTTTGTTCACCTACTTTCATTACTTGTCACTGTATCCGAGCTTCTTAAAAAAGTAACCTCACTCGGTGAAATGTACGAGACAGTTCAAATCGAGTGACTAAAAAAAAGAGTGCTGCTTTCGCCAAATTATGATCCTTAACTGAATTGTTATGTTTGACGAATCTTATATATTAAAATCAAACTATTTAGCGGATTTTATTGCGGTAGATACTGTGAGCTCATTCTGCGTAGATCGGACCACCAAAAGCCTAAATTTAAAAAGAAGTATAATTGTAAAATGTAGGGTAGACATTGTAACTTATTCTTCGGTTAATCAACACCTCACACTTCACGCCACGTCGGGAATGTGGTCCGAAACGTCGGGAGGAAATTGTAATATAAAAACTGCAAAATAGTTTTATTTAAATCTCTCCCTAACTGAACCTACACAGGCTGACCCTGGAACGCATTTTGTCGGAACGAATCGCCGTGGCATTAATAACACCAGGTTTGACTGTAAAATCAGGTACAACATAGTGTCAGTGGGCCCTATTCCGTCTATGGGGCTTATTCATCTTTTTTTAATTACGGGCGTTTTAACTGAAGGACAGAAGGACATTTTTGTTAGCCGTATATCTTATAGAGTCAAAAAATCTTCTATTTACCTATACAATTATTAATGCTGACCTACGATTTCCAAAAAGACGAATTCGTCCCCGAAGACGGAATAAGACCCGCTGATTTACACACCATCCCCTTAACCGATAAAATGTAATATCATTTTGGAAAAATCATTCGATTTTTTCATAATTGACAGCCCGAGGATTTATAATCTGACTCCATACTTCATTAGAAAAATAACTGTTAGTACGGTTTATCTTATTAATGTATCAGCTACAATGTCTCTGAAAAATAGAGCTGCACTACAGCCTAAGGATTGACGAAAACAAAACCTCACCAGACGAATTCTGGAATTCCAAAGAACTAATTAATAAAATTGTACCTTCAATCACATTCCAATCTACTTTTGATTAGGACAATATGTTCTGTATATTTACTAGACCAATAATTTCACAAAAAAACATTATACTTAATAGAATTCAATCCTCATAAATAATCTATCCAAAAGTGTTTGTACCGAATAATAAATATCGGAATCAGATATTTCTAAAGGCATGTGAAATTAATATTTTGTCAATGGGACCGCGAGCCTCGGGATTTATGGAATGAACCGGACCCAAGAATTTTGTCGCGATGATTGATCGGTTTCGTAAATATGAGGAAAATGTGTCTGGAGTGCGGCAGTAAACGTAGCTTTAATATTTATGTTCTGGAACGAAGATTAAAAAATTTTATTGAAATTTTGACACGAGAATTCACTAGATGCTCATGACAGGGAAAAGTGTGCCTTTAATTGAAATCTGTTTCAAATATCAAGAGCTAACCTATTTCGTAACATGGTTATCGCAACTTAAATCCTATCGTCTCAAAGAAAACCATTATGAAGAAACAGATTGACTATTGTCAATCCGCCTATGTGTTTCGAGCTTAATTAATAACAGTTTTGTACAAGCATTTATTTTTTTATATCACGTACAACCAAGAGAGCCAATATGATATTTTTGTCAGTACACCAGTTTAGAATAGTTAGGCTAAAACCCCGGTATCACCAAAGCGTTAACCTTATAAGATTTCATTGGAAAAAATATTAGATATTTTGTACAAATTCAAAAAAAATTAAGAGTTTATTAACGTCCATTACCAAACAAAAAAAGATGTTTGACTATGAAAATTGGAGACGATTATTGATGTAAAATCAGTTTTTTTATTGCCTAAATAGGCAAACGAGGAAGAGCTCGGCCTAATGGTGAATAGCACCCGCCACAAATCCTTTTAGGGATATTCATTTCAGTTTGACTATTAGCCAAATCGAATTTTATTTATAGCGACATCTAGCGCTTAACACATGAGTAGAATATACACTAAGTAATGTGACTAACATTTTGTTGTTTTTTAGTGTAATATGACTCTTATACAATTCCTAACATATGTTTGTAATTGTACTTTGTAATAATATTATAATTTAGAACTTGTTATAATCGTTTTTGGCATTAAGCATCGGGCACAACACGTCTAATTAAATAAACAGCCAAGTCACTTATTTCTCCGCAATAACATGCAAAACGTCTGGGCTAACAGGACCATACATTTCATTTTCTTAATTAGTCCCAATAACGCCCAAATCCATTTTGTGAATTATTATATAACAAATAGAAATAAATATTTATGATCGATAATGACAAAAAATATCTCCATTTAGATCTCGAAACAGCGACCTCTACTTTCGCAACCAGCATCACTCACTTTAACAGTTTAGTTTTGTATTCTAACTAGTCAAGTAAAAATCTTTTTATAACTCTAGCGGGAATTTCACACTATGTTTCTAATCGTACATATAAATTTAACGAACTATGATTCCATATGTTAAACAAGAGACTCGTGCTGCCTTTTCCATACATTTTGTCACATACTCGTCTAAGTTTACGAGATTTACGATACTAAAATATAAATACTTTGAAGACGAAGTTTACACGCGCTTAATGTTCACACTGTCGTATTTCTGTTCTAAATACGCTCAAGGGGACTTTTACGAGACTTAAAAATACCTCGTGTTAATGATAAAAACTATAAAGATACTATAAAGAAATTCGTGCTAGAAATACAGGATTCGCTACCTTACCCTAACATTTAAGGAATTTTCGGAACAAACAATGATTATGCTCAATGCATCCAAATGCACGACACGCAAGGACTAGCAGGCTACCTGGACTGTTTCCAACTAAACATTTAAGTTCTACGCAACATCCTTTCCAAGGACCGTCATAGGTTATATCCTTAGAAGCAGTTTCACACAAGAGTCCCTTTTCTAATAATATTATGGTCCTCACTTCCAAATAACATATTGTGTAATTTAATTACACATCATTGTGAACTGTGGAACCCTGTCTTGAAATACCTGAAGCGTCTGATAACTAAGCTTTTGGAAAACCAGCAGACGGCATAAAAATGGATAAAAAAAAATTGGTAGCGATCCTTAGTTATTCTGATGGAATATCACAGTGGTGCTATTAGAGAAGTTTCGCACAAGAGTCCTTTTCCTAATAATATACTTGCTTCTAACTAACATATTGTGTAATTTAAATCATAGAGAACTGTGGATCTCTGTCTCTTGAAATATCTGAAGCGCCTTGTAAGCAAGCATTGGGAAACCAGTGACTGCATTAAAATGGAATAAAAAAAATTAAGAAATTTGATAGGGATGCTTACAGTTATTCTGATGGAATATCTTAGTAAAAGCGTCAATAGATGCAACTCAGTTTCGCTCTAATATGCGATATTAGCTGAGACGCTGTTAAATTAAAGCCAGCATCTAGAGATCTTCTATTTTATAAACAGATCAAGATTTCAAATTATATTTTAAGTCAACAGCATAATATGACAGATTTTGACAGCAGTTTTGATTATTAAACAACACCGACTCGGCTGAGAACCAATGATTAAAGAGTATAGAGGATGGGTAATATGGTCACGTGACATGCGGCACATTTAATGCATAAAATGGCGCCGACTCCGCCCCTTACAATAGTGATATGCTAGTACCGAAAATTTTGTATCGACATCGAAGAATTAAAGAGAGACAAACAAGCCCAAAAAAGATCAAATACGAAAAGGGTTAGGTTCTACCATAATATAAATATAACAAACCATAATATAAACAAACAAACTGAAACTGATTTATAAGTAACAATTGTTAAAGAAAGCAGTACCTGTTGTGACAAACATCCAGTTGTGTTTGATCTATATTTGTATGTTGCACTATTCCTTGCTAAAAATTTAAGTTACAGATTAACATATTTACTTAATACATGATAAATGGAATAAGATAGCGTAGTCAGCAATTATTTGGTTGGTTTTATTTTATTTTATTATTATGCTCTTTGATCGAGAAACATAACCATGTTTCAGCAAACTAAAATCAATGAGCGTAAAGGTGGTGGTTAAGATAATCAATTATAATAATTATTTGCAATAACAACAATATGATTATGTATCTATTTCCGTGCATGCAAAGGTTGCTCGAAACATTAGACCGCCAATTGTAAAAATATATCTTACATTTCATCTTTATGTTGTTTCTTTTATGTTTATCTATTCTTTTATGTAACAATTCTAATTTTATTCATAGCAATATATTAAAGTAATATTACTATTAGGTGAAGTATAATAATCATTACTATTTTACTTATCGGGAATATTGTTGGAAAACAGTTATCTTTACTCGCGTTAATTAAACGTGTGTTTTATGCATATCTTCTCAAAATGTAAAGAAATATGTATTTGGTGTAGGATTCCAATCACGTCGCTCAATATTCTCAATTCATTTTGCCTTGGTTTTTAAATTTTTTGGTTATCTTAAAAAAATATTCTAACTTCACTTAGTTTGTCGTTCTGGATAATACAATATTGATGTGTGCTCTAACATTCTTTCAAAGACAAAAACCGTAACTGATAAACGGGCGTCTGTTAAAATATCGATATCAATAATTTCTAAACAAATCCACCCACCCATCCCTAAGCTCGTGTGTAAACAAACATAATGATTTAAATGTGTATAAATCACGCCTAAAAGGGTCCAAAGCTTAACAAACCAGATCCACATATCATTTTAATTGATAAACACAAATCCAAAAAGTAAATATACAAAGATATTTGCTAATTTTCGGTAAAAACAGTTACTAACCTATGAAAAGATATTTCGGGGTCTTTCTTGCGTGAATTCGATTTGCATCCTTTCACACAACACTGAGTCATTTTCGAAACTTAACAAATACACTAATAAACACACTGAACAATTGAGAATATGATTATATTACTTTAAATTCAATTTTATGATTTGTTTACATCGTCTGACACTACATGTACTTGCTGACTCGCCTGCAACAAATGGCGTTTCTGCCGCAAGGCGGTCCCAGTGTGTTGAAGTAAACGAAATAGTCCCATATGCGAAGAAAGCAATTATTTTTGTCTTTTTGTTGCGTTCCAAATAAGCTTTGAGTAAAAGAGATAGACATATATATTGACAATTCTGCGTCGATTTCCCTGACATAAATATAACTTATTCATATAGCTAATTTTTGAGGCCTGTCCTCTTTATATTTAGTCATTGCTGAGAACAAGCTCTTTAATGTCAACTTAAGGTTTGTTTATTAAATAGTTAAATCCATTAAATGTCAATTTAAAATTTTACTGAAAACTGAGAATTATTTGTTACTAGGAAGGCTAGATTGTTGTTAAAATGATCTACTACATATATAGTCGGTGCATCATAGAACAAAAACAAATGTTACTAGGACCCTAAGTGTCAGCTTACAAGTACTTACTTCACAAAAAATAATATTTCACCAATTGCCTCGGTAGCTTAGTTGTACTGTGTGCACGGCACCAATGCCCTGAGGTCCTGAGTTCGAATCCCAGGCCGAGCAAACCTATGTTTAGTTTTTTCTGCTCACTATCAGCCCAAACTCTGGGATTTGTGCCCGATATGGCGTTAGTGTCGCTCCATCACATCACGGGACGGAATACATACGGAAAGTGGGTGCACTGGCTGCGCCTCTGCCTACCCCTTCAGGGATAAAAGGCGTGAGTTTGTGTGTGTGTGTGTGTGTGTTTTCAAATAAGTTATGATATAATAAGATTATATGTAATGTTCAGATAAAATGAAACATCGATTCGGAAGTATAAGTTTTAATAAAAGATCATAATATATAATTAAATTATAGCATTAATTTTCAGTAGATTTACTAGCACAGTGTTGGAAATACATTTTTCACAATGTGAGCATATTTTTCAATTTTAAATACAATAGCTTAATCGATTAACTTTGCTTTATCCAAGACATGATGATGAACTGTACGGACAACACCCCAACTTTTCCCCTTAATTGGGATGTATCCTACACGTGGATGACATCGAATTAATTGAATTTTATACATTTAACGCTGTTGTACATTTTAGGAGCACTAAATCTGTTCGTATTTGTGCGCTTTGCATAAACATTGGTCGAAGCATCAGAAGTGCATAGGACTTACATCGTATTTTGTGTAAAATTCCCCTTTTTACACATTAAATTACATTTAAAGATTACTAACGAGACTACATGAAAACTCAATGAAAGATTCTTAATCGATTCACAACTCTCTCATAGAAATCATCAAAGGAAAAGCTAAAATCTTCCGCCCTTAAAATTAAAGCTAAATCTTTAAAGTCTTATAGTATAGAAGCGGCATCGAAGCTTCTCACCATTTTCAATATATCCATAATTTTCATAATACAGATCACTCCGGCGATAGGAGATGGTCCCCGAAAATAAATTTACTTCTACGCTTAGTTAAGCTATTAATTCTAAGGCAGAGATAATCACGAAATCTAGCATTTACTTACAAACGGGAACATGAAAAAGATTTTAATTTGAAATTAGACTTACACATAATAATCGACGTTATTAAAACTATGAAACTACAAAAATTGCCAAAAAGCCTCCTTTCTAATGCTAAAAAAGCTAATAGACTATACTATCTCTTATTAACTATGAAAATCGTTGAACTGTGCTCTACTTCTATATGTGACCTTAATATTTGAATCGTGAAATGTGATTACATCTAATATTTGTAAACTCATTAGTCTAAAGTGTTTATATTTTATATCGAAAAGTAAAACTTGAATGTCATTGCGTATTAATTTCGAGGCACTTTTCAAGTGGCTGATTTTCGACAGTCAATATTTAAGAGTGCGTTATATTATTGCTATAAACATTATATTGTTGAACAAGCTTAACCATATCGAACGATAGTATATATCACAAATGTTGGTAATGTTGGACTGAATTTTTACATTCGCCTAAGTACGACTCGTGACGTTGACTTATAAAAGCTTTTGTAGCTACTAAATCACTTTCATCATTGTCATTGCAGATCGTTTGTCCATTTCACGTTTTATTTATGCATCGGGAGCACGTATTTCGACGGTGACCGAGGTGGGGCCGGGAGTCGTTGGTGATCGGAGCGTCGCTGACCTCAGAGACGTGGCGGAGTGCGCACTGCTCGCTCTTGAGCCGCGCCGCGAACCTGTTAACGAAGCCAAGTAACTAACAGTACATCATTAATCTTATGACCGAAGCATGCTCTCAAACCATGGTTTATGTCGCAAAGAATATCATGCTGTAAATATTTTCTATCATACCTATTCTTAACTATAACGTAGCAAGCAGTATTTGGTGATTGTATTTGTAATTATAATTTATTGTAAAGTATTGTAGCATAAATATTCTAAATCTCTGCTAAGCGATTTACTCTCACCCCAAATGTATTTTGAACTGCTAATTGTTCAAATCTTTTTCATGCAGAAGATATTCGTTTCTCAAACGATTCAAGTGAAGATGTAGAAAATCTAGTCTTGTAAAGAAAACAACGCAGTTGTTGATAAATATGTTTTATAATTTTTGAATTGGTTTCTTTTGTGGAAAATATATTATAAAAGTAACCTACATACTTTCTAAACTAAATTCCACAACTTTATAAAGTCAAATTATTTCAATCAATAAACAAGTCTACTCAGGTTTTCGCCATATGTGACATAATAAACATATCCGATTTTCCACGCATTTATTAAATTACGAATACTTGATCAAGTTTCAAACGTATATTGTAATTACGTACTATTGTTATGCGGACAATATTTGCTATGTAAATTACGTCAATATTAGGCAAGACCCTTAGTGCAGCAACACCATTCAAAAGTGGAGAGAAATTCTGTGTAGCTACAAAGCGATGGGAAACCAATCAAATCATAAAACTTTGTAACCTGAGGGTTTTCTGTGTAGCTGATGGCTTTGGTGATGACGTGCTGTCGATAGATGAAATCATGAATATTAGCCTTGTTAATGGGAACAAAATTGTGTATCAAAACAAAAATAAAATAAACGAATTAGATTCATCCAGCCAGTCACGGGGACACAACATCGAGATTTAAAATACGTGGAATATTTTTTTTTTATTTTGCATTTATTTCAATTGTTTTTTTTTTTTACACTTTTAAACATAATTTGAAATTCGAAATTGAAATAAATACAACTTTAAGTCAATTTTAAAACAGTAGGTACAACATTTATTTGATTCAAATGTTATGAACAATTTTTCGTGTTGAATTTTTTTTGCAAAAAATTGCCCACCTTTATAATATAGCGACATCACACTCTATTTAAATACACATAGAATTTGCATTACGATATAGCAGGTATTCATGACTAATCTTTTTCGACGGAATTGCGATATAAAATCTAAATAGCAATAAAAGAACAAACTGTTTGTGTATTACCTGGGCTTGGCGAGTGGGGTCGCAGCTCCTGCTGGCTGGCCTGTCTGGAGGGGGGACGCATACTCACGCGAGAGCCACGACGGTCCTAGAACAGTTTGAGTGATGTTTTAATTACATTATTACATTTTATAATGTATGATAATATAATAATAATATCAGCCCGGTATTATATACTGTCCCACTTTTGGGCACGGGCCTCCTCTACTACTGAGAGGGATTAGGCCTTAGTCCACCACGCTGGCCTAGTGCGGGTTGGTAGACTTCGCACACCCTCGAAAATTCCTAATTGATAATTTCTCAGCTATGCAGGTTTCCTCACGATGTTTTCCTTCACCGTTAAAACAAGCGATAATTCACAAAGAAGATTTTATAATGTGATATTTTATTATCACTTTATAAAGTTACATTTTTTTACTTCCACATCACCTAATTGTGTGGAAAATGACATTTTCAACTTAAAGTAATCAGTTATTTCAATTTGTTTACTTAAGTTTTACATGACTGTTTTATCTCTTTGAATTTTGTTTGATTTCTTGTATCTTTTCTTTTTATACCTGAGAGTGCAACAGTTTCGAATCTCGCAACAAGGACACGTTCATTAGTCGTGGGTTTGGCGTGTTGAAGATCGTCCGGTTCTCCCTCCACCGCGCTCTGAAAATCAAACGTAATGATAAAATCCATTCCTTATTTTTTTTCTTTTCCTTGCCGATTTGAATTATAAATTGAACTTTTTGGTTTTCTTCTGCGAGTTGACAAGCTCACATTTATTTTTATTTGCTAACTAATCACCATTGCTTATAAAAATAGAAATTGTATAGGAGTTATTTAGGATGAAAGTAGTAAAATCATTGGTATATGGTCACGTTTACTTCCCACCATAATAACCTAACCTACTGGTGGTAAGTCTCTCATATTTGAGAGTCCGTCTGGGTAGGTACCACCGCAATGTCTATTTATGCCACCTAGCAACAGTGTGTAGTCCCTGTTGTGTTCCGGTTTGAAGGACATTGTAGGCAGAGTAACTACTGAACGCAATAAAACTTAACATTTCATGTCTCAGGATGGTGAGCGCAGTGGAATACCAAATAATACTTTATAATTCCAGGTGTTGGATGGTGTTTCTACAGTTTATGGGCGGTCATATCGCTTGGCGTCAGGCTAACGGCAAGCTTGGCTGGTCATTCAAAGCAATTAAAAAAAACCTAATCTAACAGGATCGGACTAGCATCTCACCTGCTAAACAAACGAAGCACGACGCAGATGATGACGAACATGAGAGCCATGCCGACCAGGACGCCGATCATCGCCGGGTCCAGCGTTCGAATCGGCTCCTCCACTTGCTTGTGCGCTGAAATGTTTTTATAATTTATATCAATACCTATAGGTTCAGAGAGTTTAGTATGGAAGAAAAATGCTTTGTTTTTTTTAAGAAGGAGATTGTTTAGGGATTTTTTGGAGGTTCTAGAATAAGGTACATTCGTAAGTTACTTGTTATGATATGGCTAATCTATCCAAGTAGTTTCTAAACGACATGCGGGTAAAAAATTAAAGTAAAAAATAAGTGTTCAATCTCCATTTTCTTGGAATGGAACTTGATCTATTACTCTCCGAATATCTGCATTTTTAATAATGAAAAAGCACTATCCTTGTCTTTGTTTTCAAACTTTTTGTTATATCAAAATTCTGGAGTCAAGAAAATAAAACTATTAATTCTTTTTTTGGTAAGTCTAAATTAGTATTAAGATCTCCATCATCATAATCATCATCACCACCGCCACCATGATCATCATAATCACCACCACCACTGCTATCATCATCATCATCATCACCATTTCTAATCTACTCACATTTGCAAACGACAGCGCCATCGAGCGTGACCTCTGGCACCATCTCGAATTTGCACGCGCATCGCTCATTCTTGCATTCCGTTTTGAACACCACATCCTCGCATTGCTCGTTGAACGTGCATGATTCGTTTATTGCAGCAGCTGGAACAAAACAAAAATGTTATAAACCTATAGAAAATATTTAGTCACTTGATAATCATTGTCATCGTTGGCAATACCGAAGGCAAACATTCTCGAGGCCGAGCAGCAACTCGACGGACAGACCAGATTAAAGACTCGTCTGCCACCAAGTTCCATAAACTAGTTGAAGATGCAATGAACAGAAACCGGTGGAGACAAATAATCCGCTCAAAATTCGATACATCCAGTAATGAACACGATCCTCAGTCATGAGGGACCGACTACAGAGGGAGAGAGAGAGAGATAATTATTGCATATATTTCAAACTTAGAAGCCCTTAAATGTAATTTAATAATAGTGAGACTTATATGAACACCAATAATTATAGCGAAGGCATGGAGTTGCGAATCTAAAAGGGAAAGATTTTTTTCCTTGCAAGTCATTGACCTTATATCAGAGTATTATTTTTGCATTCTTCGTAGATAGAGTCATTTTGACATTGCGCTACTAAACTACAAATGTAAAATAAAGCAAGTGTAAATTTCAAACAAAATAAATATCATTTAAAAAGTAGGTTTAATTTTACACGCTCTTATGCTATTATTACTACTTTAAGAGAATTCATCCCAGCGGCAACTTCTCACTTTTAGTAAGAAATATACCCCTGAGTTATCAATATGTCATAAAAAAAAAACAACCAAAATTTCTGAGAGAGATCTACCTCTCTTTACGGAATCGATACTGACTCATATACTGAATGCCACCATCATGTCTGACGGAGTGCGCAACTCAAAGAAAAATAAAGTATTACATAAAGACGAATTTATTTTGCCAAAGGAAAATAAACCATAACTCATAAACATTATAACTTACTTTGGTCTACTGAAATTATTAAATTTAATGAATGAATTTTCAAAACATAATAGGGTGATAATAATCACGCACGAATAATCTTTTATAAAAATACGCATAAATCATATTAATTGACTAAAATGAACACCGGTTAGTCACAAAACCTTGAATAGTTTCAAGGAAATGGTAAAGGTAGTTGATAGCATGTCCTTTCCACTCACGTGATGTTTTTCCTCGATTCTTGCTTAAGTTTTACTTGAAAGCTCGCTATACAATAATTAAGAACGTAGTTGCCGTATGTATAAATTGGGAAACTAATGTTGTAAAGTTAATTTGAATATAAGTGGCCATTATTTTTATCATAATTCAGTAGTAGAATGTCTAGCAATGGTCAGTATATGTTTAGTGATAATTACAACTTCATAAAATAATAGCTTAACTCTTTTAAAATTTGACATTTTCCAAAACCCGTCCGAACACCTTAAAAAGTTCCTCATTATCATGAATTTTATGAAAATGTGTCATAATTTCACCAAGGACACTGGTAACTATTATAATAATTTGTGAAGTACACGCGACATGCAAGTTTGAATCGATCGTCGGTTTTTTTCTTTTACGCCCTATTTAAAACTCTAAGCTCAACGCTGGCCGGCTTTTATTCTTAATAGCCTTTCCCCAAGCGTTTACAAAGCAGGGAAGTCTGGTTGGTTTCAATTTTAGATCTACATATTATCTTTGAAAGGTTTAAATGCCTTTAAATTCCATGGTATAGGAATTCAAAACTTCCTGTTGTGTTTATTTATTGTTTTATTATAGATCGAATATGGAAAGTTGTGATAGTAATAATAAACTTTGTTCCATCTACAATAGTATTTTATGTGAGATTTTAAAATATGTATTAGAACACTGAGAATATTAAAATTCGTAATAAAATTTCTTCGTACCTCCAAAATATTAATTAAACGATCCAATAGCAACATTTCTTGTTAAATATAGAATTTAATCTTAATTATAAGCCTTCTAGTTTCACTTTAATAAATCCCTTAAGCTTTTCATTTCTGATTAGTCATTAACCACAGGCAAACGTAAGCCGAAATCTATGTTCATGACAAATAAACTTAGTAAAACCAATAAACAGGATTATAGAAGGAACAAAAACGTAATCTTAAGGTTAACGGCGAAAGCAGACGAACATGAACACACAATTTGCTGGCGGTAGGATATATTATATATCCGCCAGGATAGCGACCACCTTACACAAGGTGTTAAAACCCGCCATAGTGGCTCACGTAAGTGTGTCGCGTTCTGGGATCAGCCTGCGTATATCTGTGTCTTGAAATTTACAACGTTTAACATCACGCGGCCTTTTTTTACTGTTTGTCAGCTTTGAAAATAGCAATGTTACTTAAATAATTGTTGGATACATCGTGTTAGCCCATCAGTCATGTGGGCAAACATGAATTTATTCGCGCTAGCTCATTAGGTTTGTTGTATTTCATGGTTAGTTGGTTGTGAGTCACGGTTAATGTTTTTGAATCACCACTTTTTGCTATAACAAAGGACTTTTTCCTTGCTAGAGCCTTCGCGTGAAAGCATAAATGGTTTATAGAACTTCAAAACTATATTTTGAGGGCCATTATACATTTTATGTAACCAGTTGATTTGAACATATAAAAATGTACATTTTACCGACTTTCGTTCTAGTACGCCGAAATGACCATTTGGACATCAATTCCCCATTACGATGTATTTATATGTATTATTTATTTTGGGATAGCAAACAGCTGCAGAAAGAAAATTACAAACAGATTGTAAAAGTATCAACGTTTACATAGCTGTACAGCCCACAACGTTGTTCACAGTTTACTACACATTGCCGTATTATTTCTTTATCAATAAGTTAACAAAAAATTAGGCCCTAATCCCCGAAAGGGTACAAAGGTGCATCTACGGCCTCTTCTTTATAAAGTGTTAAAAATAAACACTTGGAAGTGGTCAGTAATGTTGAAATCATTTAGACAAGCATAATATATAGTTCCAAAGATCTTTTAGGTTTTAGCTAATCCCTATGTTATCGCTAACGCCCTTAAATCAAATAATTTAGGAATTAAATAATCAAAACAATGTTTAAGTAAAACACTATTTTAAAATATTCATTAGATAAACCGTCTTAGTACGTAGGCCAATACTCCTTGTTGTTTATAACAGAATTACCTACTAATATTAACAAACTGCTGGGAATATAGGTCAGTAGGTCAAATTTGGGCTCATATCCCTAGAGGATCCTTGGTAATCTTCAAGTCCATAAACATATTTGGTACTTGATTGGATTTGTGTCAGATACGTGAGAATAGGCACGTTTCTCTAATGTAAGGATTGTTCTGCTATTTCTTCGGAGATTGAATCAATTATTTCGTGTTTTTTTATTTATGTCAAACCTCATTTTTATAATTGCTTATAGTACTTATAGTGTATATTCTAAGTTCCTTTTAATTAATTAAAAATCAGTCTCACAGACAACCAAACAACTTTACCTGAATTTTTATCAACTTTCATCAGTACAATAATAGCTATGGCGGCATTTCCTTACAAGCACAAGATGTTATTTACCGTAAATGCAGTTCTGGAAATATAACTACTGGCATTATTGGTTACTTACGTTTCCCACACTTGTCGACGTGGTTGGTGACCTGGAAATCCTCGTGGCACTGGCAGATCTTCTGGGTCTCATCGCAGACAGATTCCGGAAAGTTGCAGTCAGCAGCTACTGAACACGGGTCTCCGTACCGGCCCCGTCTGGCTTCATCTGCAGAAATATTTAAAACATTATATTTAGTAATAAATCAGATTAGCCTGTATCCAACCGCTGCTAGGGATCGTGCCTTTCTTTATGTCCGGTACGAACCTCGACTACTGACTGCCGGAGGTCTGAGGTATCATCTGGTCATCGGTCTTGTCATCTATCGCTATCTCAGATTATGTCTATAATATCTGTATCTATTTAATCATTTTTATTCAAATGTTTGCTTTTAATTGGCGCGTTTATCAAGTAAATTCAATTTTTGAGCAGTAAGAGTTAAGTCGCTTGTAAGAGGACTTAGACATCATCGGCATGCCCATGAATATTTGTTTCAAGTTTGGGGTTTGTGTATAGAATTAAGCATGTACCATCAATGCACTAAATAACCACATAAATGTTATAAATAACCACATAAACGGTATGACGCTATAATATGATCCTTTTAATAGAACTGACGAGATTCGATATCAACAAACCATCATCTTCAAGTGAATATCTTTGTTGTATAAACACTCAAGTCAATATTGATATTGTTTACTTTCATAAATTAAGAACGCCCCGGGGAATGGATAAAGTACACAACTTTGCTTCTCTGCTAAGTAAAAATATATTTACTCGAAATGAACTCGCTGATGGCAGGATTACATCTGCATCTTTACTTGGAAGATGCCTTTTAGTTATTTTTATAAATAAAAGACTAGACGAGCTTTCATTGAGGTAAGCATTACAAGAGCTCGTAAAAACAGTAGCAATATGACACAAAAAATTATATTCCACAGAAATATACGCCACAGATGCTTACACTTCTCATATCTACACAGTTTAAATATTGTCTAATATTGCTTGACAAATTCACTGCTGACACCGTTATTCAAACTCAAACACAAGCACACTGTCGCTTGAGAATAGAGATAGATTCGATAATACTGAAAGTATATCCAGACGTAATCCCATAAGTCTTTATTGTATAAATTAGAAAAAGTCTTAAATATAGGGCGTTTAAACTAAAGGTAACGTATGTTAGGAGTTGAAAAAGACGATCAAACAAAATATTTCGGCAAGCATGATCTGGAAATTGAATTCAAGGTTTAAAGATTATGCTCCAAAGATAAGGCGATAAATAATTTTGCAGACTCCCGAGGGGTAGTCATTTCGCATCAGTCGACATTCTATTGGACACCACTCCACTTACCATCAGGTGCATGGGGTCAATTTGCACATATTAAAAAAAACGTTAATATTTTACACCATAATAACCCAGTCTGATCGCGTCATGTATTTTCATGGCGCCATCGCAAGCCATTAAAACAATCAATAAAGAAAGAATCCAATTGAGCGGTTCCAGGAAAATTATATTACCATAGTCACGTACCGCAGTTCATGCGACACTGCGTCGGTAGTTCATTGCACTGTGTTTATGGATATTGATTTTTCCATGCAAAATAATTACAGAATTGTATTTTTTATAACAAGTATGGCAGAACGAGCGAGTCGCTTGAGTGTCCAACCAAAGTTATGAGCTACAAGCTATGTATGTGCTATGTGACAACAAATAAAGCCAGGAGTTACTTTCTGCCTTTCTTCTTCGGGTAGTCATCGCTTAGGTAGGTAGTGAAAGGCTGGTAAGTTAGCTAGGTTAGGGTTTTTATTGTCCTCACCGGTGAGGACCGCGACGCGTTTCTCCCTTATTGTTTATTTAAAATTACATATATACATCATTTTATTTCTACTTTCCTGCCAGCCCGAGCTGGCTTCTTTGTTTACTACATTTTTCATATATTTTATTTTAAATATAAATTATTTTTGTTTATATAAGCTAATTTAATTAATTAATAATTAAATATTCTCATGTACCTTAACTTATCATAAGTGCAACTATGTTCGCCTACGTGATGAATAAAGCATTTTATTTCATTTATGGTTCAATTGTATCAACAAGACTTCAAGTCTTAAGTCCTATAAAGACAAACCAACGCGGCTGTAGTCTTTTGAACGAGGTTTCAACGTTGCTTGCATACTGCAGCTTGGTAGAAAGTGTAGAGCAGTTTTAAACGGAAAAAATACTATCCCAATCGTCAAGATATTTAACAAAGGAAACGCAGGAAGAGCAGCCTGTTTAAATTCTGAAGACGATAAAGTGACTACTGTCTAGAAAATTTTTGATGTAATGTACCTTACCATGATAATAGCTGGCATGAAAACAACTTAGTTAACAGCTTAGTTAACAAAACATAAATTGTGGTCTACTAAATATGACAATTAAAATAGTAAATTGAACAGAACTACATCAAGCCGATCTTAAACCATACTTTTTCTTCTTTTCCAGAGAAAATAAAAGAACTCGCCCTAGTTTCTAATAAATACTCGATTTCTCTGTTAAGTACACAGACAGTAATAGCCCTAAACTTGTATTGATAGGTCAAGGTATTACATCAGAACCTAGGCATTGGAAAGTCTCGCTTTCACTGAATCGAACCTTTGGATTTTCGGAAGCTATAATCGAAGCCATTTATCTTTAAAACAATTTCACTCAAATGCATTCCAATTTTCGAGCTTCTAGCATTACTTCTATTTGGGTTGGAAGGAAATTTATTTCAAATATGATTTAGGTTCGAATAAAAATAGCATAGAATAATGTAGTCACGTATTCAAAATGTTTTTTAAAAAGCATATTTCTAGTGACTTTCTTATTTAATAAGTAATAGAGTATTCTTTAATGCTTAGAAACGTAAGCAAATTTCTTAAAATTTTCACAATACAGAGTAGAACAGGGATGTTAAGTCAATACGTGATAACAAGTCGATTTTAGACAATTACTTTTGTTTGACAGAGATGCAATACCAAGTTAGTTCTAAGTTTCTGAACAATGACGATCTAAATCTATTTCAATCCTATATAATATGTAATTTGAATGGTTAAATTATTGAAACATTTACACAGAAGCGACATACTATCAGATTCGTAGCTGAACATACTATGCATATATATGTGTATTATATAAAAGGTACAAGAAAACACTTACCCCCTTATTCATAGACGTTTTTTATCTAAGGACGGAGTAAAGCTGTGATAACAAGTCTGTTTCTCAGTGCTGACGGCATGGCAGCCTTCGCAGTGCGTAGATATAGGGCCGTTGTGATTGGCTAATATTGTTGTATCTCAATATTAGCCAATCACAACGGCTGTATGTCTGATTCCCAGTGGCGTTGGGCACTGAGAAACAGACTTTGCTATCACAGCTTTTCTCCATCCTTAGATAAAAAAACGTTTATGAATACGGGCGTTAGATTATAACTTGTAAATTATCTAACAGTTTACAAAAAAAGTGATGATAGCCTAGTTGGGAGTAGTACTGACTGTAAAGACGAATGTCCGCAGGTTCATAACCCAAGGGTACCTGTGACTTCTAAAGTTACGTGGGTATACTTTGTGAATTATCGCTTGCTTTAACGGTGAAGGAAAACATTGTGAAAAAACCTGCATACTTAAGAAATTATCCAAGAGCCTACTAGGACAGCGTGGTGGACTAAGGCCTAATCCCTCTCGACAGTAAAAGAAACGCATGCCCAGAAGTGGAACAGTATACAGTACCAAGAAAATATTATTATTATTATACATCAACTACAGTTTAACTAACATCCTACAGTTTCAACACTCAGAAACATGATCAATATACATCCGTTTACAAATTAAAAACACGATCGAACTAATCTTGTACAATACTATCCATTGAACCATCGCCTCGAAGGAATTCGTTTAAAACGACATCATTATGTTCCCTCTCTCTGAGGAGAATGTCACCAAGCTATTTAGATAGATGGGAAGGAAGACTTTGAAATGTTGATTAAAATACGAGACCCTACTGCTTGGAATTTAATCATAATATTTATAGGAATTGACCTTCTTGACCTAGTAGCGAACACACAAAGGACTGATCTAAATAGGACTGGACAGTGAGGTGGAATTATAGAAATAACTATGGTTTTAGTGATCTTAGCTCGGTTAGGTGAATGACAATGGATCTGGTAGTAGTTAGAAAGTTAAAATGATCCTAACCGATGAAGAATGTGTGTGTACACTTAAGGCATATTTCACTATCAGAGTAAAGACTATTGGTCCATTATAATATGAGGTTATTAAATACAAAGACAAACATCCATATTAATGGTAAACAAAATACTGCTTTCAGCATTGTCTGATAACATTTAATTGACTATTATGGAAAAAGTCCTTAATATGTTAGTATTTAATAGATTGATATGACGAGCAAGATACTTTGCCTATCTCGACGATGGTTGGCAGAAAATACCGGTCTTAGCTTAAAGAAAATTTATCTTGTAAAATGCTTTCGTCTGAAATCTGTATTTGTTTATTTAACGCCAACTTGAACGTCCTTAGTATGAACAGAAAGATAAATAGCGTTAAAGCCCGAGATATGTTTATTCCTTGACGTATCATCAATCACGAGCCACTTAGACAGCTTAGGAGTTGGTATTTTATTTATGAGAAAGAAGTATAATGTTACAGATAAGTTACTTTGGTGCAATCTATGTTCAGCGGTTAGCAAAAAATATTTTTGTAGTAAAACACTTAGACCACATACAAATTAATGTTTAAATACCCAAAAAAAATTGTAATATTGCGATTGATATCATCAACTGTTTGGTATTCCACTGCGCTCGCCATTCTGATACATGAGATGTTAAGTCTTATTATGTCCAGTAGTTACACTAGCTACAATGTCCTTCAAACCGAAAAACACTGATTACACACTGCTACTTGGCGGCAGATATAGACATTACGGTGGTATCTACCCAGGCGAACTCTCACATATGAGATATCTACCACCAGTTATTGTTTGATCAACTTGAAATAAATAGATACAGGAAGGACATTACCTGCCACAGCGTGGTCGAGCTCGGCCGTGCCGAGTGGCGGCAGGCCGAACGCGACGAGCGCTGCGAGCGCCGCGAGCGCTGCCCGCTTGGAGCGCTCGCCTCGCATGCCGCTCACTGCGCCCGCGTCACATGCCAGTGAACTGCCTGGAACAAACCATTCTTTTAAATTCAATTAACATAAAAATTGCACTCAGAATCACAACACATACAGGGTCATTTTGACATTGCGTTACTAAATGATAATATGGTAAAATAAAATATATGGTTTCATTTAGTAACGCAATGCTAAAATTATCCTGTATATTAATACCCAAGCAACGTTGTCTTTGAATAATTTCTGAATGGATAAAAAAGATCAGTATTTTCAACCCTTCGGCTAATCAGACTACATTATTACGGTGCGACTATCAACAGTAAGAATCGCTACAACACATTTATTCACCTCGATTTACGCAGCAATTTTCAATAGATGTGATATTTTTGAGATGAAAGAATAGCTAGCTAAATTTCTTTCCTATGCACTGTTACAAAACCAACAAAATTGCACAAATGCTCGAACAAAAACGGAAATAAAATTGCTACAATCAAATAATATGTATACCTCAAGCCAAAATTAAAATCCGAACAACCAACAAATCAAAGGAAAATAAACCAAGTATAAATAAATGAGAGTCTATATCAGCCCGGTGACAATCTAAAGAAAATATCTGGCCTAAATCTACAGCTAAAACGTAGGCGGGAATAACTTATTCTTGCGGATGATGCAGAATTATTACACAATGGTATTCTTTATTGTTCGCTTGCACTTAAATTGTGCAGATTGGAACGTTCCTTTTTTATTTTATTTCGCTGCGTTTTAATTTTGAATCTGGCCGGAGATATTAAAAACACGTAAATGGCGATTCAACTGCGCAATGAAAAGTTAGTTTTCATAAACAATTTGAGGGATTTTTTAGCAAAATGGCGGCATGAGATACAAATATGGTTGTTTTATTTGCTACATTACAATACCTAGTCATACAAGCTGTTGATTAAATTTAACACGTAGTTCTACTAAATTTTCGAAATAATTTATCACAATTTTGAAAATACAAACAGAAAAGCATTTCGAACATTTAACCGACTCACATTACAGCAAAATAACTGAGAAGCATCACATGGTCTGTAACACTTCAAGTCATGAAAAAGGTGATTAAATGCTAAACTAATCAACGGTAAATGAAGCCACTGTCAGTTTTATATTAACTGTATAATCAACGTGACCTGTTTTTTCATCTATTCCTTATCAGCCATTTCTTGGCTTTATTAAGTTAATAATATTTAATCCCCCAAAGAGCGGCCTACGATAAATACCTTATGAGGTAGTCGACCTCACTAGTTAATACAGGTCATATCAATTTAGAACTTGGGCTACGTTATTGGATTAAGTAAACGACAAATTGGAAGTGCGGTGGCCAAAGTCAGCAATACTGTGCAAATTTATTCTGCAATTACTGCTATTTAGCTATTATACCTTGTAGTTAGAAGCTACGGGATTTATCCCTGAAGCAGCTTATCGCTGGCTCACTATTACAAGGTTCTATTTTATATTCGTTGTGGAAATTGAATTACGTATATCATATGGTTCTAAATCTTTTTCAGTGAAAGTTTCCAATAACCCTGAAAGATAAGTAAAGAGGGAACTATGAATTATAGTATTTCATAACTTTTACCGATATGAAAATTTTTAACCTCATTTTTGCAAAGTAAGTAAAAATTAATAGGACTTTGCAATTGCGTACCAGCGATTTATTTCGCTCCTAGAGGTTGTAGGGTCAAAATTCCTTTCCAATCCTTTACAATAATCAGCCTAGTATTATATACTACTGGGCACGGACCCCCTTTTCTATTGAGAGTGATTAGGCTTTAGTTCACCACGCTGGCCTAGTGCGGATTAGTAACTAATACCCACGTTAAAATATCAAAAGTAGGTAGACTATTCAAAGATCTTATGTTATTCATCTTGTAATGCTTTCAGTCAAAACGTGTGGACTCGACAATCAACTATCCATATATTATATATAATCGAATCCCTATTTCCCTTGGTCACGCCATCACTCGTGAACGGCTGAACTGATTTCACAAATTTTTTTTTGGTGTGTTTGTTATTATGAGGAGAAGGATCTTATGAAAGTAAAATTAATGAAGTTGAGCGGAACGTTAGAAAATTTAAGAAAAGTTAATTTCAGCGATTGACAGAATCCGCGCTGCAAATTCATAGTTAAGACTGGACAACGTCTGTCGGGTCAGCTAGTTATTGATAAATAATAGTTTGTGGCGGGGGAGCATTTATTCAAAAATGTTGTCAAAACAAACCACAACGTAAAGTATTTAATGGATTCACCGCAGTGTTTGTTTTAGTTGATTTTTCCACTGTTTATAAGCGCTTCAGACAATTACTCGTCATTACGTTAAAATTCTAGACATAATAAAACTTTTATGAATATGATAAACCTTTGTTCACAAGAATTCGGCTGTTTTAGGCAAATATGAAAATGGCTTAAAAAATTTAACTCTTAAATTTATGTGGTAGATAAATAAAAAGCCGTTAACTTTTTTCATACAACCTTGCAGTTAAATATCACAATTCAAAGACGGATAAGCGTTAATTACTATTGAAAATAAATTGATGTAAAAATTAAATGAAAGAAATTTTATTTTTAAACTTGACCAGTGATTCCGTCTACGTTGATATTTTTTTGGAACGGGCACGGCATTGTGATCCTACTGTACAGGTACAGTAAGATCACATTGCCATGATGAAAGTGGAGTGGAATCCAATAGAATGTCGACTGACGAGAGATGATAACCCCTCAACAATCGACACAATTATGCCGTCCTGTTAGAACCGGATATACACAGGCTGATCCTGGAACGGGACACACGTGGACCACTATAGCGTGTTTTAACACTTTGTATACGATAGTTGCTATCCGGGCGGATATAAAATATATCCTACAACCAGCCACTGAATTACGTTATGACTGTTTAAAAACAATCGTCTTACTTACTAGGCGAGCGACTTGGTCGATTTTTCATAAACTATATTTATAGATCAAATCTTGTGGTTATAAAATATTTCCCTCTTTACAAAAATTGAACCCTTGTCCATCTATTATCATTCCATCTATGGAACCCTAGATGTCTAGATATTTGGCTTCTGGATGGTGCTACCATTATTTAAAATTAGCCCTCCGATGCAATACTTGTACGTTCGGTCCCCATGCTAAATGCACGGCCATGCACAGGACATTTGTCCCGGCCCTAGACACACAATTAAACGTGTAGACCTCACGGTTGCCAATTCACATTAAGGCCTGTAAGGGTTTGCGAACATTTCCTGGCCTTCTTCCCTCCTCACACCCTAAGAGGGTTCCTTCTCCTTCCCCCACATTTCCCTTCAGATATCCCCTGCCAACTTTCCTCCAGGACCTTGAAAGCAGAACGTTATCCCCTATCAGGCGAGTGACTAGTTAAAACAAATAAAAAGACTACACATTTTTCTCTAGTCAACAATTGAATCACGGTCTATAGACTCAGCCGGTGCACTATGAAGGCTGTCGGTCAATAGATCACAATTTGACACATCCGGAAAGTGGGTCATCGATACGTATTGTCCGTTTGTCTACATAGAGATATTGACTGACGATCGAGCCCTAACAAAGGCTTTTGAAATGATACTCGCAGAAACTGTAGATATATAACTTGACTATTAGGTTATTTCGATTTTTAAAGTTGGGTATACTATTGCAGTTTTAGTGCTAAGCCTGCCAAATAAATGTAACCGCGGTCACATCCGTTTTTATTTTTGTAACTACAATACCAATTATAAACATAATAAAATATGCTATAGGTGAATATGCAATAACTTATTAATTACTAGGCGTCGCTACCGGCTTCGCCCGCGTGAAGAGCCTTTCCCACTACAAAACTCCCCAAAACACTATAGCATTTAAAACGATATCTATACGACACCAGCGTCATCTATTTAAAAAATCCATTATTTTCCATCCACATTTTTACAACATTTGCATTTATAATATTAGTAGGAAGTACGATAAGATTCGAATTAAAATAGACTTTTAAAATAACCTTCCACTACCCTTGTATCTTCTCTTATAATAAGCCTGCCTTACTATTTACTAAACGTGACATAACGTCGAGAACTTTATTACACTTTGCCTAGTCAATGAAGCTTCCTCAAGAATTTATTATCTAAAAAACATTTAGCTCGCCACCGGTGCCGTAAAACTGTCACTTTGAGCAGCACTTACCGTTGTCACACGTTGTGAAAAAGACGAGAGCATGTTTATTTATTTATACGTACCTGTACGTCGTGATGGATTTGGGTACGAAAGTATATTTCTTACTACTTCCACGATTTCTTTCATATAAAATGCAATACATTTTTTAAGTTTCAAATTCATTTGATTACCTAGTAGGAACCCCGTGCAGAACTTTACTTACCGAGCTTTGTATATCATTGCTATTTGCACATTATTCTGACATTGGATATTTTCATAATTCCCAGTAACAACACGGGATATAATATTCTCCAAACCTTCAATAACAGCGTGTAAAAATAGACAATACAGATACTTATCCATATGGTACCGCGCGTACGAGAGACCTACCATCTTCGAATGTTTATGCATAAAGCAATTTGACGGGAGAAATAGGTAAAGGTAAACCCCATTGGAGATTTATCACTTATCTAATAGTAACATGAACAGCAGATGTATGTGCACGGAGGTATTTCACGGGAGATACAGACATAGATGAACTCCATAGTAGTTTTACCACTTATCTAATAGTAGCATCAACAGATCATTTAGGTCACAGTACTCAACTCTGACCTATTAAAGTAGCATGGTTAATTATCGTGCTCTATCTGTTTTCTGATACAGAGATTTGAAGAGCTATTGAACTAGTGTGTCACCATCGATCTATGTAAAGTTCATTCAGTTTTAAAACCATTGGTTGAGTTACATTTGGGCTATTTACCACTACAGTTCAATGCGTAGGTTGGGCAATATTTTGTGTTTCTATTCTAAAAGAAAGTGAATCATCTAAATTTAAAATTTGAGTCCCATATGGCCTGGAACAATAAAAAAAACTCACACAAAGTATATTTGGGATATGATCCCAGAATAACCTGCTCCAGAGATCATAATATAATCAACGAGAATAAGGAACAACTCAATATTTAAATCCTAAATCAATTTTTATTTTGTTATAAATATTAATTATAGAATCAACTTTGAAATTCATATTTATTAAATTCAGCCCTGAATCCTAATAACCGATACAATAACTACGTAGTTGACTAAGATGTCGTGTTTCAGATAATCTGATATGAGGTCATTAAGTCTTACGATAATGGACTCTGATACGTAATTTCCATGTCACATAAGAAACTTACACTTAAAGTCACATTAAGAAGTGTTCCTACAGTTCCAATTTCAAGAATATAGTTTTGCTGATACGTTCCTGGCACGATCATAGTATGAGACGGTGTACGTCTCATACTATGATCGTGCCAGGAACGTATCAGCAAAACTATATTCTTGAAATTGAAAAATATGAGACCGGGATAATAGATGATGTTAACCAGCCTAGTGGATACAGTGGACTTTAGAATACAAAAAAATGCCCAATACGTTCCTATGATACATTTAAAGACAATTAAGGGGTCTGGCCACTACACCGTCTTACACCATGACCGTGATAGGAACGTATCAGACAAAACAATATTCTTTGAATTTAAAAGTATGAGACTATATAAGACGGTGTTGAACGGTCTAGTGGACATAGTTGACTTTCAATACAAACTGAAATTGCCCAAAACGTTTCTAAGACGGTCATAGTATGAGACTGTAGGGTAAACTCATTTATCAGTAAAATCTTCAGTCAGTTTCGTATCGAAGACTAAGGGATATTTAATACGGTCCTTTCGAATCATTTGCGTTCATTAATCATTGCTCCCAAGGAAAGCGATATTAGATGTTTAGGCCTTCTAAATAGATTACAATTTCAATTTGGAGATTTATTGACCTCCAAAAGAAAGAATTTCAGTAAAGACTTATTGAGTTTTAAAAGAACGAATTTCATTAAGAAAGGAGCGTAATGATTTACGTCTAAATTGTTCCTTTGAATTGATGATGTAAAGATCAGACTGGTTCAAATGTTGGAAAAGTGAGAATTGATTAATTCCATAGCTCTGGTTTCATCTACAATCATCTACAAAGCTGCATCAGTGGATGATATGAACCAACGCTGAAGCATTTGCGGATTATACACATGATGTAAACAAGCCGAGAACACAAGTTCTGGTTAGTTGTGCACTAACATGCCACATTAATCGCTTTGCTGCTGCAATATGATACGGTTTGGCTAATGCAGAAGGATCAAAATGATAAATGATTACTGGTGGTATGTCGCTCATGATATGGGAGAGCCTGTGTAGGTTCCAACGCAATGTCTATTTCTGCCGCCAAGCAGCAGTGTGCAGTCAATGCTTTGTTCCAGTTTAAATAACATTGTAACCAATGTAACTACTGGACATAAGACTTAACATATCCTGTTTCAAGATGTCGAGCGCAGTGAAATACCAAACAATGTTTGCTTTAAGGCGCAAATCTCATCAATTACTAAACCGATTTTAAATTTTCACTAATACGAAGCTGCATTACTCCTAGGTGGTAAAGGCTACTCTACGAAAGCTACTGATACATAAATTAGAGAAGCAACTATATAAACAAATGTGACATGTATAGTTGAAAAAATTAATACCGTCTTTTCCAATATTTTATCCAAAGACTTGCAGAGTCGGGAGATTTACTACCTATGAATACTTCCTAAATCTTATGATTCAAAGTCAAAATACTCAAATGGCTTTCATTTAAATGAAATATAACACATTTGTAACCCTTTACTAGGTATTACTTTCATTTAATTAACAAGAATAACGAGCATTGTATAAAGAAATCCGACGGGCTCCGTTTCACACCCCAAAGATTAAATTTAACCACCAATAACTGGCCCCGAAAGAGGTAGGTTGTAGCCAAATTTGTTTTTGGACTACAGCTCTTATGTCTTTATTTATAAGAGTTGGAGTTGCGTGGAGTGATTATAATTATGAATTATCGCGTGTGACACGCACAATGTTTGGTGCCAGGAAAGAATCAATGCAAAGTGCAATTTTTTGTACTTTCTTACATTGAAATCAGCTAACAAGTTTGATGAATAGTCATGGTTTTGCTAAAATTAAAATATTGACGTAGTCTTGTCATTAGCATGTAATGGTGATTATCATTAATTTTGCTATCAATTACTAAAAAGGATGTGATTTTTTCAAACAAGACAAAAATATCAATAAGGTTTGAATAAAAGCGCCATCGGTGGAAAAACTAAGGCTACAAAACCACGTTTGACAAGAAGCTAAATACTCTAAAGAAATTAAAAATTTCATACATACACATGCATTAAACGTAAATACATGCAGTTAGTTAATTTATAACTTACTACTTATGATCGGCAATTATCAATATTTTACACGTTAATTAATTTATATAAACAAATATGTCAATAACTCTTTTACACCTAGACATTTTGTTTTGACGAAAAATACTGTGCATTTTATCTTTTGCAACCCGTCGCATGCAAACAAAAAACCAACGTAATTTTTTAACTCCACTGCTGCGATTTTCGCGAAATTTGCAGCACGTGTGTTTCTGACGTCAGCGCAACATGACGCTAACTTCCTGAGGCTAGTCTGAACGTAGAAATTTATTTTGTCTTCAGTGCTAGACAGCATATAATATATACATCATTATCACATTTTATTTCTTCTTTCCTGCCAGCCCGAGCTGGTTTCTTTGTTTACTATATTTTTCATTTATTTAATTTTCAATATAAATTGTCTTTGTTTATATAAGCTAATTTAATGAAGTAATAATTAAATATTTTCATGTACATTGACTTATCATAAGTGCAACTATGTTCGCCTACGTGATGAATAAAGCATTTTATTTTTATTTATTTTATTTAATCCTACCTAAATATGTGTCAAAGCCTATCCCCCTTATTCATAGACGTTATTTATCTAAGGACGGAGTAAAGCTGTGATAACATGTCTGTTTCTCAGTGCTGACGGTATGGCAGCCTTCGCAGGGCGTAGACATAGGGCCGTTGTGATTAGCTAATATTAAGATCTCAATATGGTCAAGAAACATACTTGTTATCACAGCTTTACTCCGTCCTTAGATAAAAAACGTCTATGAATAAGGGGGTATATTTAAAATAATATACCAAAGGGCTAAGATGTGTACTGTGATTTGCCAAAGGTTAAGAATTTTTAATCCACTAAAAGATTTCAGTGGTAATTTTTTTTATCGTAAATAAATTTATATTTTTAAGTTCAAACTATTTTTTGATCGTAGCTTCGCTTGAATTATCCTAGTTCCTGTAAAAAGGCTCACTACAAACTTTTCGGAACAGCGACTCTTAGGCTACTGAAGCAATTTTAATTAAAATAGGAAGAACTATCACTGACTACAGAAAAACATTAACAAATATTTTACCAACCAACTGACCGGTACGACTCTGAATGAATCACTCACTCGATATGTCAAATACTCAGTGTTTTTATAGGAAAAAGTGTCACAGATACCGTCATAAAAATATTTTAATGTCAATACGAGATAAAAAGTACCATTGATAATATATAGCTACCGAATTTTATCCAAATCTATTGTTATTTTAACGTTTGATATAGTCTGAGGACACGACAAAGTCCCATAAATAAGGAAACTAATTTTTATATTAAAACGGAAGCTATTTTTTATAATACAATATTTTATAATATTATGAAATACATCATACAAGTACCTAAAATTATAATTTACGGACTGCAGCAGAGTAATAAAGCGTACGATGTTTTATGTTGAGGTAGACAAAAGAAAGTTCCCTGACCCTTGCCTGTTGCGCTCTAAAAACGGAGTTATGAATAAAGCGACCATAGGGTTAAGTTAATGATTAATTGAATTAGTATCTTCGTATTCTTAAGACTTCTTTATAAATTTAATTATGTTAACGAAAACGATAATCCAAAGCATAATTCGGTAAGTTTATGTTTCTGGTCTCAATATTTAATTTCGTAAACGTGTTTGGTTTAGTATGACTGACATTTTATAAAGCAAATAACCTTACATCTTATGTTTCAAGTATCATAACTAATAGTCGTCCAGAGTTCGAAATTGGACCATCGAATTTTATACATTTGTAACACATATTATATATTATTTAATTTTTTTTGCACTCCTTTACGAACTTCAAATCATGCTAAATTTCATACTCCTATGAACGCAATGCATTTAAAAAGGAGTAGCAAGTCTTATCTTACACTTTAATGTATAGATGAACAATTATTATTGAAGTCTTCTAACCTACACTTTTTTTACGCCTTACTCAAAATGCCTTATTATTACGGGCGCTATTGTTCCTGATCCTCAATCCTTTTCTTTAGCTATTGACTAAATTTTCTTAATTTTTTGTCTAGAAACTTAATTTCAAAATTCATAGCATTTTCGTTCAAAACTCATAATATTCTTCTAAAGAACTACATCGAATTACAGAAATATCATGTCAATGCTCGCGATCGAGGTCCAAAACTCTTCAGAACGTATGAATATCATTATGAAAATGTACTACCGAGAACGGTTCGTGACGTACCTATTTGTTATAGCGTATCAGAATAATTATAGCTGGTTTTCAATTTCAAAGATAATATGAATTCTGCTCTGGCTAGATAACTTTCTGGTAGAAATGATTATGATTTGTCTTCTCTGTCGTTAAGCAATAAATGAAGCATTTATTTGGATTTGAGAGAGATCGTGTAATTTGTGTGCGTAGATTTTTACCGAAAACGTATTTATTACATCCAGTAGCTGGTTATAACTTAGGTCTAAGTATACAACAAATATAGTAATATGAAATGACTTAAATTCTGAGATATCACATAAATCATCGAAAGTACCTGCTGCAGCATCAGAATTAGCCAATGTTTCTAATTTAAGTTTTGGATAACATCTCTACTCATTTCATATTTTATACAATTCTAAAAGAATCTATAGATAAAAATAAGAGCACTAGAAAGCAAGCGTGCACCATTCAGAGTTCTGCAAAGTCAACACTGTTTGCCCATTCCCTAACAATGCGACGTCTCGAACACTCAACTAAAATGACGCAGTAGTTCACGATATGATTCAATCCATTACGCATCAACACGAGAATTCCATCAACTATATTTGGAAATAATATTCTAGCCCCTCGGATAGTTCACGCAATGACGAAACACATTTCAATACTTTTAACACTAATGACGGGTTTAGAATCAGTTTCTTAATGTAAAATACTAGCTAAAGTAAAAGCTGTGTAAACGATAGCCTAGTTGGTATTGGAACAAATCATCCAGACGAAAGTTCGCAGGCTCAAAATCCAACACATAGCTCCGACTTCTAAGTTAGTGTGTATTGTTTATCAATAATTTTATTCTTAACTTTGACTGTGAAGTAAAACATCGTGAAGAAAACTACGTACCTAAAAATTCCACATTAGAATTCGGAAAGCAAGCGCACATGGACATCGTATTGAACTAAAGCCTAAATCTTCTCTTAAGTCTCTAAATAGTTAAGGAGGCCCGCACTCAGCAGTGGGACATATAATACAGGGCTCATATTGTTATTAAAGTATAAAGCCAGTATTACCTCAACACAAACGTCATAATATAGACAAAATAAAAGTAAATTTGAATATCACTGCGAATAAAGAAACTCGTCGAGAATTCGCAACTAAATGACCTGAAGGTGAAAGGCAAGCCTAAGACTAGAAGCTCCACCCAGAACTTTTAATTACGTTATACAGCATAGACCTGTACTGCGCTCGTCGTCTGAATTCATAATGTAAAGTTTCATAGAATAATTTTATATCTAGACAGTGATAGTACAAGTAATAAAATCATAAAATATTCTCATTATTTAGTTACTAAACGATAGTGTTGTCATTTTGTTTTGTTAATTTTGAAAATATATTTTTTTTACAGTTCCCTTATATATGCAATAAATTTAAAAAAACTAAAGACTTCTCTTACTTCTTCTTTGCGAAGACTTACAAACTGTTGGACCATAAAGAAATTTCCTTAAAAAGACAACAAAAATGTCATTTTTTATTATTTTCGAAGGTTAGAGGCCAAACACCAGAAATACAAAACAGCTATTTAGGACAAAACTAAATACATATTGTAGGCATCCCAAGGGAGGACTTTCCCAAGGGAGCCGTAACAGGAAACTAAGGGATGTATACACAGCATATTTAACGCAGGATTAAAACCGCCATAGTTTGCGGGAAGTTGTAATTTGAGTAAATTTTACAGAGGTAACTTTTTGTGGCAAAAGGATGGACAGACAAAATTTTAAAAACTGGTGTTTTGTCTTCTATTGTTCTAATAAAGACCATCAGTTAGTTTTTCTTCAATATTTATAATGTACCGACTACGGCATATCAAATTATGAAGTATATGTAAAGATTTTTGAAAATCATCACATCCAAGTTTCAAAGATCCAAGTTATATAGTATAAGGGTAAATAAAATTGAACTGAAAATTCTAAAACAAGAATACAACTATTTTTCGAATTTTATCACAGTATTTTCTACTATGTAAAAAAATTATAACAAAGCAACCGCGATATATTCCAAAAAATGTTTTATTTCCATGTCTATCAGTCGCGTTAACCTAAAAAATCATTAGGTTAATAAAACTACAAATTGTATCTACCTATTACTATAACTAAAAGGAGAGCTGCCGTAAAAAGTTTGTTACTATTAAATATTCACTAAGACGTACCTCTATAAAATTTAGAAAATACTGAGTTGAATTACAAATAGTTTGTAAATATTGATCGCATTTTTGGTAATGTAACATTGGTATTAAATGCCAATGGGAATATTTAAAAGATGGACAGACGGACTTCTAAAGATTTTTTTAAATTCAGATACAGGATCTTGTGCGGCGCGAATTTTCATTATGAAAGAAAAAAATTTCAAAGAATTGCGAGGAAAATTAGACAATTTAAAACTTAACAAAAGTATTAATTTTATATAACAAAAGTATTAATTTTATATAATTGTTTGAAATAACTGTCAGCGATTGACAGAATGCGCGCTGCAAATTCATAGTTAAGACGGGACAACGTCTGTCGGGTCAACTAGTTTACTATAATATTATGGTACTTTATGTCTCAACTCCCTTGGCAGCGTTGTTGTATTGCGTGCGTGGCAGTGACGAAGGATGCATATAATCCAATTCCTCTCGGCTTCCCTTTATACAGAATTTAGGTAGAATCTAATTATCATCAGAACGATTTGCAGACCGTATTTATGCACTTAGGTACCTTTATGTTGTGTCGGGTTCCGTTTTGGAAAATTTCACCCTTCGCCATTGGTGCGTGGTACACCTTCGGCTCTGTAGTTTTGGGTTCGAATTCGTCGGGTAAACTGATACTTGGTTTTTCATCTCAGTATAAATTAAATATTTAATTATTTGTTTTTATTAAAGCATTGGTTATTGTCACAATTTGATATATTTCTCATACGCATATCCCTTACACCTATAACATGGAATCTTAAGTAGCTTGCGAAATTTGTATTTACGATTCTGCCTGCCACTGAAAAGGAAAAAAGGAGCAAATTTTTTTTGTACATAATATACTTTTCAGTAATGAAAGTATATCCTTAACCATTTGTCATGTATGTAAATAGGTAATAAGAGAAACTCTTTCACAGGACACAATATGTGGTTTGCTTTTGTTTTTTTTTTTTTGCCAACTGTATTATATTTTTCTAATTTCCCTGTGATATAACTCGATAAAGACCAGTATAAAGCAATCATGCAAACAATATCAGGCCAACGACTCACACGATATAATTAAAATTACCGCAATGTATAAACATGAATACAATTAAACCATACAAAGTTTTTCGAACATTTATATCGTGTTACGTTTTTTTCAATCATCGCCCTCGATTCAGAGCGGAATTTTCAGTGACACGTCACTTTATTATTCGAATTTATACTTTATCTTAACACAATAAGGCTGGTTTTTCATTTGTAAACACGACGCATGCGTGTTCAACTTACCGCAGTGCGCGGCGCCTACGAGACTTGTCGAAGCGTGCCGTCTTCACATTACAAAAAGTAAATGTGCACCAACATTTGGCCCAAGTTTATTACAAATGTTTCTTGCGGACATCTTGAGACGGGGATATTAAATCACACGTCGACAAAATATTATTCACAATTTTGTTAAAGAAAAAGACTGGAATTGAATTTTTTTATTCCAAGATTTGTCAAAGAACAGTAAAGATTAGAATAGCTTTTTTTTATTCGAATATCATTTATCCTACATTTAAGAATTACACTGCAAGTAAATCCAAATCGATTTTAGTTAATTTTAGTTATTAAGAGTAATTTTAAAATCTACCGAAAGCAAAATACAGCGTATAATATTTTAAGAACCTTTATAACAGCAAAAGGTTTTTGCACAGCCGAAGTTGTAAGCAAAACCTTGTATAGCATTAGGTTACCAGGTAAACAGACGATGATTAGCAAACATACATTATATTATAATAATAATATTAGCCTCGTATTATATATTGTCCGACTGTTGAGCACGGGCCTCCTCTACTACTGAGAGGGATTAGGCCTTAGTCCACCACGCTGGCCTAGTGCGGATTGGTAGATATCACACACCTTCAAAATTCCTATAGAGAACTTCCCAGGTATGCAGGTTTCCTCACGATGTTTTCCTTCACCGTTAAAGCAAGTAATAATTCACAAAGAATGCACACATAATTTTAGAAAAATCAGAGGTGTGCCCTTAAGATTTGAACCCACGGACATTCGTCACGGCAGTCCGTTCCACACCTACTAGGCTATCGCCGCTTACCTAGATTACCTGTTCAATAAACATACATTATTGAACAGGTAATCTAGTTAAACATTACATACATACACACATTCACCTGGACTTCTCTTAGGCCATTCCGCTTCTTGCGTAACTTTTTCTTTTACTTTACTCAAACTTGTTCTAAGGCAGCTCACTGTCTATTTTCTTTGATGTTGTTATCGTTACTTATCGATTCTTTTTAGCGAAAAATAAAGTTGTATAATATTATGTATTTTCCTAAAATCTTCGCTTCAAATGTGTAGCTAATTCCTATGTCGTGTTTCATATTATCAATGTGGAAGATCATTGTGAAGATATCGTATGCTCAAGAAAGGGAAGGGATTCTTCGCATACGTAGACAAACTCCTAAAATATCGATGAGTTATCACTACATACACTACTTTTTTTATTCCGAAAAATTACGTAGTCAAACTCTTGCTTGAGGAAGGTTATTTTGCGTAAGTGAAACCGCCAGTACCAGCTAACACTGATAACATAAATGTAAAGACATTAAGAAATATCTAAAGAGATATTTCTTCAGCTTTATATAATAATACATAACATTAAAAAAAATCATTGTGTTCAAAGACAATCATTCGATTACATAACGAATAATGATAAACAAATACATTACTCAAAGGCAAAGCACACTAAATTCCGGACAAGAAACTCATTTGACAACAAATGCAAATGGGTTGAGGGACTGTTGAAAGTTTTCATATTGCCTACAATCAGTAACTGTCGTCGCTTCGCTGTTGTGATATTAAAACTCGAAATTTCTGCAAGTGTTTTACTGCCGACATAATTATTAAGGTCTAATAGTTTTGGCCCCAACATTAAGAGGGTGAGTAGAGTAAATATTATGTCAAACCTTATTTCGACGGAGCGAGTTTCTTGTAGCAAGTTTCTTGGAGCGAGTCTTGTGCAAAGCGGACACTAGTTGCCTCGCTTATGTGATCAGATTGGGCAACTTTTTATGACCATTCAAGAACCGCATGCGAGGTGTGAAAATTATTGCATATAATTGACGTTTTATACTAGGAGAATGGCGATCAATTCATATAAATGCGAAAGGTTTTGAAGATGTTTCTCAAGAAACTCGTAAACCGTTGAATGAATTTGGATTAAATTTTGACCAATTCCTAAATTGACATTAACACTAGTTCTACTACTATCTTTTATTCAACATTACAGCATGATAGCAGTTTATATAACCATAAACTTCGGTTCTGTAACTTTATCGACCCAAGAAGCGCTAACTTTCCCTTTCATTAAACTTTATTAAACTTTGATGAAGTAATACAGCGCAGAAAAACGTTATTTAGCAATGAGGCATGAATCAGCTTAGAAGCTAATTGACAAGATGAGGATGTCATGCGTTAATGGTGAGGACCACGATTTTAAGAAGTAATATTGATAAGACAGATAAGTTGTTCGCATAATCGTAAACATCACGACTGCACATAATTAAAAGCAAATCTAAAATCTTGGAATTACAATTGAGCCGTTGAACTAAGGTCATCATTTTGAGTCACTTAACATGTAGTCCACATGTTAAGTTTCATAATGCCCTTACACTGGTTGGCTTATAACTGTTGTGGGCAAAAATATGAAACACACCATTGCGCATATGAAAACCTATGACCTAGAAAACAAAACAATACAAACACCACATGTATTCCGTCTCATGATGAAATAGTGGGGCATATATCACCATATCACAAATTTTAAAATGCGGGCTGATACTGAGCATAAAAACCCAGTATCAAATTTCTAAATTGATTTGAATGACGAGAAGAGCTTGTCATTCGTCTGATTGTAAGCGATTCGACCGCCCATAAACAGCACAAACACCATCCAACTTTTTGAATTACAAAGTATTGTTTGGTATCCCACTGCGCTCGCCATCCAAATACATGACATGTCTTATGACGTCCAGTAGTTACACTGGCTACAAACTATTATACTTTGTCCGATCCAACCGAGAAACAGGGAGATTTTCTCCGCCTTTTAAGATCTCGGGGTTATCGACACTTAGATTATCTGGTGTTATGCCAAATACTCTTCCAAATAATGATTGCCTTTCAAGAGATTCTCTTCACAATACAAATTCGTCTGGGCTGTGTGCCATTTTGCGTGTACACCCTCAATTTGCGTTTTGGCTACCCATAAACTGTAAGTCCCGAGGGAATTCTTGAATATTCTAGAAATAGGTTACAATATCATTACCTATTATTCACGCGTTTAATACATAAGTTCCCTGTGGTACCGTAGTTTCGTGTTATTTTGACTTTAACGGGTAAATGTGCTTTAAACTAGTAAAACATTTTACCCGTCTATATGAAGTTTATTAGCATATGTACAGCTATTTACCATATAAACGCAACATTAGTACTATTCATTTTGTGTCGTACATCTTCGGTAACAAGGCGACGGCTTTTGCGATACTCTAATATTAATCCAGATTTAGTTATAATAAAAAAGTATATATCAGCCTTTATAACCTACTGCTAAGCACAGGTCTCCTCTACTACTAGATTTAGCCCTTAATCTACTACGCTAGCCTAATGTAGATAGGCAGGATTCACATATCTTCAAAATTCTTTGTAGAGAAATCTTAGATATGTAGGTTTCCTGACGATGTGTTTTACCTTCAAAGTGATTGATAAATTCATAAACAAGACACATAAATTTCAAAAGGCGTTGCCAAAAAAAGGAAAAGAGGTGCGTTGGGTTTTGAACTTTTTTTTTTTTTTTTTTGGTTTCGCGCAGAAAGTCCCTTTGTACTACCGTCCAGCCTTCGTGGGGGGCGACTGAGCGGTTATGCTGGGGTAACCGTGCCTTACGGCCCGGCGTTGAGCCGCCCGGATTTGATGACGACCTTCGGGCGACCGCCGGGCCGAGTCCTTAACCCTATATACAACTTAAACCTATGCACGGCCTACCAGCTAAAACTCCGCGGTGGCCCTCTTCAGCGCATTAGGGACGGCTGCGGGCTTCCTCTGACGTTGAAGTGTCTAGTCTGCGACCGCAGCCGCCCCTGCGCGGTGCCGCCTTGCGGCCCGTCTCCTATTGGGGGGGGCTCAAAAGCTCCCGCGCACCGAAGGACGCCCTCGGCGTCTACGGCAGCGTGAGGCCAACTGTGTAGTGTGTGTACACTGCCGTCCAACCCGGGGGTTAACCGACAAATGTGCAAAGATGCACAGAAATGCACTAGGGCGGACAGCCCCCTGCTGCCCGCCGACGACCCCCTTCGTGGCCCCTATTAGTCGCCTCTTACGACAGGCAGGGGATACCGTGGTGGAATTCTCCAAACGCCCCCATTCCACAGGGCGGTGGGTTTTGAACCTGCGGACATACGTCTCGGGAAACCTCTTCTCAATTAGGTTATCGTGTACTCCAAATCAAAACACAGCAATATAGATTTTAATTTTTTTTCTTTGACTTAATAGGCAAACGATAGAGCGATCCGCCTAGTGTTAAGCAGAATCCGCCGCCCTAAACTAAAGCAATGCCAATGGCACAGCCAACCCGTTGCCCACTGGGAGTTTTTTTTTTTTTTTGGGAACTGCCGCGGTTATCGCTCGGGTTACCCTGCTAACGGTGTACAAGCGATCCCCCGGCTTAGCAAGCACGGCAGTCCCAATGAAGATTTGGTGAGCTCTACCGCTATCACTGAGGGTACCAGCGGACGGTACGCTGGCAACCCGCAGCTATTCGGTTACGGGGCCCGGAAGGAAGAAGGGAGGGGATAAAGAGAAGAGGAAGGAGGAGGAGCTTTGTTAGAATAGTTGGAAGCGAGAGTGAGAGGAGATGTTCGCGAACCCTTATAGGCCTCAATGTGTATTTGGCAACAAAGAAGTACACACATACTATGTCCCTAGAGTCGCGGCATAATATTCCCCCGTGCATGGGCGTGCATTCGGTGCGAAGACCGAGCACACAAGAATTGCTTCGGTTAGCCCACCGGGAGTTTGATTGTTAGCAGCACTAACGTTAAATACAACAATCTTACCATCTATCCAAAGTGTTTAAAGCTTTCATTTACAACTGTGGCCAAGTACTTAACCGCTTTTTCATGTGTCGGCACTGGGCGTCGGGCCAAGAACTGCGTGTTCTATGTCTGTGTGACTCCGAAAGGTATTGTCTGGTTCTTAAGCCGTGTTCATAAAATAGCTCCATCAAAGGAAATAAAGATAGCTGTATAATTAGTCGATGAAGAACTGATTGTGATGAAACATTTTTGGTGTTAAATCTCATATATGTGAAAGTCCGCCTGGGTAGGTACCACCGCGATGTCTATTTCTGTCGCCAAGTAGCAGTGTGTAGTCAATTTTATGTTCTGATTTGAAGAACATTGTAGCCAGTGTAACAACTGGACATAATAAGACTTAACATCTCATGTCTTTGGATGTACCGTAATATAATTACGAAAATTAAGCAATCTAAGAAAGATAACATTAACAGAAATCCCGATCCTACATCAAAACATCGTGTCACATTTCTCTGCAAAACATCGTTAGCAATGAACAAATAAACACATCGACGATTCCTAACATTCAAAATTTATTACTACAGTGATATCGAAGGTTTATTTAATATTATTCATATAGCGGTATAAAATATTTCGTCACGATATTCTGTACTATAAAATATAGCAAATCCGCAGTTACTGAGGATCAGCCTTTGATCCTTTCTTTGCAAGTAGGGAAATAAAATGAATTTGTTTTATTTTGACAATAGAATTTATGGTTAACACCCGGACTCAACTTAATACGTTTTATAAACCTGGACGCACTTAGTAGAAATAAAAACAATCTTAAATATATGGTAATAAAGAAGAAAGTACCTCATTCTCATGATTGAAGATATGTATATATTTTTAGCTTTAAATTTTATTTATACGTTTTGCAAAATTGCCACTTTACTGAAACAAGATATTCCTTCAGAAAACGATAAAAATAGAACTTCAAATTATACCAATTGTAATATTATATTTTTAAAAATTATGGGCATTTTTAGTTAAGAAATATAATTGATACGATTTATTAAGATTTTTGGAACACTTACTATACTCATTTTAATAAAATCTTTGCAATATTCCAATAAATATTTCAGAATCCTTAAAAAAGTCGCCCAACTAAAAGCGTGAGCGCCTTTCAAACCCTAACTATGTTAACAGCCATAATTGCTTTGGCACGTTCTTACTTCATGTCTAAAATGATAAAAAAAGGAAGGAATATCAGAATGTATAATGGTAGAACACGTCCATGTCTTAAATAGAAACGATATTTATTTATATTGAAGAAATGGTGCAAACTGCTAATTTATATACAATCAAAGCTAACAAACAGCTACATGTAAAATCGATAGCGTTCAACACGCTAACTGTAATTTTGCCCTAATATTACAACTTGGGTCAAATGTTTGTCACATTACTTACAAACTTTAATGTTGCTTGCAAATTTATGACCGATACGCGGGCATAGCATTCGATTCCTTTGTTGGCAAGTCATGTTTATAACAAACAAGGTGAAGCATAACGTTGGTCCACAATATTTTACTTTCAATTCTTTCATACTAGTAATAGAAATCGATAAATGAGTTACTAAATTTAAAGGGCTGGAGGTTGAACTAGTTTGAAATGCTCTTTGTTAATCATAAATACTTTAGTAAAGCTGTAAATAAATGCGCAGTTCAAGATAAAGCCAACATGATAGACCATAATTAAATCTTAAGTAATATACTTCTTTAAATTGTATGCAAATACACCGGCTGACCTCGGAAGGAACGGAACGCTACTATGAAGAGTTCTCTTTGTTTAATAAGCCGTCAGTTAAAATGTATCAAAAGCATAAAAGTGGATAAAAATAACAACCCAAATTGTACAAGCGATATTGTCCCTTAAGAAAGAAATTACTAAGCTTTCTGGATCACACACACACACATAATCATGCATTTATCCCCGAAAGGGTATGCAGAGGCGCAACCAAGGCACCCACTTTCCGCCAAGTGTGATCCGCCCCATGATGTGATAGAAGTCGAGCCTATCGCCATATCGGGCACAAATTTCAGACTCCGGGCTGATACTGAGCAGAAAAACCCAAATACACTGTCCGACCCGGGATTCGAACCTAGGACCTCAGAGCGCTGCTGTACCGCGCATGCAGTACAACTACGTCACCGAGGCAGTTGTGACTCAGTAGATCTTATTAAAATCAACAATATTAAAGCGGTTACTACATAACAGTGTGTACGCCGGTACCAGTTGAGATGGCTATAAGTGCTTTTAAGAGTACAGCGTGACTCAAAACTTTTCATAAGCGATGAATTCACAAGCTAAAAATAGTGCTACAAAACTAAAATTGTCATGAAAAGTTATTCCCGCTGTGGGAATTCAAATGCATTCTCGTATCAAATCATTCGGAATTTTTAATATCGCGTCGTATTTTTATACGAATAAATCTTGCAGTGACAGTTATGTATAAAAATTAGATTGGAATCGGATCTGGGCCCTTATTCTGTATGATAGTGTAAACGCGTAACGCGGCCGTGTCATGTTATCTTCGAGAAATGTGCGTGGAATGGTATTCTGTAAGCCAAATTTCTATAGTCCTAAACATGATGCGTTGTGTTACGTGCTTGTTACGTACTGTCAAAATAACGTGCGGGATAGAGAATAAGGCCCCTGGTGGTATCACAAACGTATATTTTGAAGTTAGTAGATCTATGGTAGAAAAAAGAGAATAAGCAAAAGATGCACCTGATAGTAAATAGTCACCGATAAACATCAATTCGACCAGAAGTATTGTTGTCAGCTATAGATGAACAGGAACTACGTGGTAGGATATATTTTATATCCGCCCAGATAGCGATCACAGTAAACAAGATGTTAAAACCCGCCACAGTGGCCCAAGTAAATGTGTCGCGTTCCGGGATCAAACTGTGTATATCCAGTTCGAACAGGCCGGCATAATTGTGTCGACCACCGAGAGGTAATCCCCTCTCGTCAGTCGGCATTCTACTGGACCCCGCTCCACTTACCATGAGGTGTAGTGGAGTCACTTTGCCGTGATTTAGAAAAAAATAAGAATGTGAAAATGTTGGAGAATTCTTGAACGTATATTTTACGAAGCATACGACATACGTCGCTAAAGGTACCCATATTACCATCATTCGGGTTTTCCATTATCAATTAGTACTCCGCTAGTAAACGTCATACACGTTGTATCATGTTGTATTTTAGGTGACGATGTTACAGGATTCCATCATAATTTTAAATTTTGTAGGTTTTATGACTGGCTTGACGTCAACACGTTTTGGGAATCATAAATCGCTATGGTAATTTTAATTATGGTACACTATGAACGTCTACAAAAAATTGTAGTCATTAAACTGTAAACCATTACCTCAATAATTAACCTAACTTCACAAACTTACGCTGCTAGGACGATACTAAATTGTATTTTTAATTCAATCAAATGAGACGAAAATCCCGCTCGACTGATGGTAAATGATACGTCTACGAACGTAGCAATACCATACATAACTTCTGAAGATGAGGTCAACATAGATTGAAGACCGAACAGATTTTATTTCTGATGGTTAAATGAATCGTAAAGATTAAATGCTATAGTTACAGTACACAGGGTTATGTTGACATTGTGTTACTAAATAAAACACTCTTACTCTCTCTCTTACACTCTCACTCACTCTTTTCTTCTTGAAAATAATATTTTACGATAAATAAATCTGTAAAACATAAAGGTGTAAGTTTCGAACAAATTAATATCTATAAAATGTAATTTTAAATTCAAATGCCCCAATGTCATTACTACAAGTCCAGTATTTGTCGCAGCGGCGACATATTAAAATTCACTCACGTACACGCCATATTCGTCCTAAAATACAATGATAAAATAATATTAGAAAACTAAAACTGTATATTTGGTGAAAATATTCGCTATTCGTGGAAGTTTTTTGGTAGAATAGTAACAAAAGTAAGAATGAGTTAGATTCCATTTATTAAAGCAAAATAATACTTTATTAGATCATAGAATGAAGAGAAACCATGATACACTGGTTAATTTTTTTTTACTTCGTTCGGCAATCCGGTAAAAACCTACCTAGCAGAACTTTCCAGCTCGTGTTTTTGGGTTCGTGTACATCCAGTAACTAAATAAAATAAAATAAAAAAGGCTTTATTACTCGATCCAGCAAGTATGGCTGATATATTTCTAACGCCTAAGTTAAATAGCTTAATTACTTATATGCAAAGTAAGTTACGTTTAATTTTACAAAGTTTTTTTTAAATCGATTTTATTTGCAACTTTTTTTTATCTATTATTATTTATAACATAACAACAGTTACAGATCTTATATTCATCGCCAGTGTTTATCCTGTATTTAAGAGATACAAAACTTAAAATTCATAATCAATCAACTAGTACAAACTTACAAATAAATCCACGAAAATATTTTCAAATATTGCCGTCCTTTTTCGGAGTTGAGTAAAATTCCATTCTGCGGTACTATTTGTGTTCAGTAAAATATGAATGAACGCTTCTGTTTCCGCAGCGGGTTTTTTATTGCTGCGCTGCCCTAATTGAAATTACGAGATGTATTTGGGATGGTTGCCATGGGATAATTTCACATTACGCCATAAGGCGCGTTTATTACCTCACATTCGGATATCGGATACAATAAATCAAACTTGGAAAAACATAATAACATTATCGCGTGCATGCGCTACAAATCATGAGTACCAATTAACAATGGGTCAGATTTTGCAATCTATTGTCTAACTTTTATCTTCGTCTTTACGCATGTCCTTATGCTTTTGACAACTGTACTCAAATAAATGTTTATGCTTTAATAATTTGTCTTTATTCGACATTTCTATGCATCTTCTGTTAGTATTTAGGACGTGTTTACCATGCCATATCTTTTAAAGCGTAACCAGTATGTGTAAAGCATTATCATCAGTAATCCAAACGTAAATTAACAACTTGATTGAAGCTACCGAAGCCCTTTTTTTGCCCCGAGATCCTACAAAACCTACGTATCCCTAAAAGCCAGCATCAATTTAAATAAAACGAAGCCTGGCTAGATAAAAGAAAATGAAGATTTAGAATGCAACGTTCGGGATCAATAGGTTCTGCTCAAAGAACTAAAAATACACCTGTTCCAACAGGACATGAAAAGGTTCCTAAATCAGTTGGTATTTTATCAACTGTAAAGAATCTGTTGAGAAATACTCGATCTTTCTCAATATAAACAAAATTTACTATTTTTTGTGTGGAATCGACGTATAGTTTTACTAGAAATAATATTATGCTAAAGGATTTGTTTCCCAGAGTAGTGAATATGAAGAATTACGAGGAGTATGTTATATTAATTCCGAATTACTATATAGAATGTAATTTATAACGTTTATTCTATTTTTTTTTTTGGAATATAGAGCTAATGAAAATGTATCGAAAATGTGTATTTATTTTTAAGTCATTTTATTACTTAACTTAACCATTTTTAAAATTTGGATAAGCAGTTCCTATAATGTACAATGTAAGTAGTTGTTTTTTTTCTTGATAATTTTTATTGTTTTGTTTTGTTTTTCAATTAAATGTATTTTATTTCATTATAGTAATAATGACCGCCATACTGTTCAAATTAAAGCAAATAAGGATCCAAATATAAAGTGGTTTCGTGAAGGACCGTCCAATATCCCCTGCTTACAAATTTCATTCAACAATTCTTTACTTAATGTCTTAAGTGAATCCGCTTTTCAAGCCGACCCACTTCAGTTCGCAAAAGAGCTCTTTAGAATAACAACCAGGGGATTTTAAAAGTTGAAGACGTTCCTCCGAAGAATATGATAACCTACGATATTTTCTTAACTACGTTACTTATGAAAAAGATTTTAATAAAATGACCCTCGTAAAATGGAAGGAGGACAGGAAACGAAAAACTCTTATGGCACTGGCTGGCTAACGAAGACATTATTAATTTGTTTGTACGCGATCACCTTTATCGATGAAAATAACTTATTATATCATAATGTCGAGATCATTATGCCGTCGATGTATAGGGAGGAAATTACTGAAGATTTTGTTGGGTTTTCTAAACCAATCTGCCATAAATAAAAAAAGGCTCAACATTCTTCTTATTTAAAATCCTACCACCAAGTCTAAATTAAGTTAGCAAAGCAGATACAGCACTCGCAAAACTACAAAAGGTTTTTGCCTTCATATAATATGCGTCCTTAAACAGTAACAGGAGGCCATAAAACCTTTCCAAAGAATATTGATAAACCTTTGCCAAGAAACTGGTAACAATAAAACTTGACCCGTCGCGAGCTTAGATTACATTACTAGACAAGGTCAGGGGTGGTCATCGACGCTGGTCATTACGTAACGTTGTATTTCTGACTATTGATTTCTAAAGATCGATAAGACAAGGGCGGTATTAGGAGGTCAATTTTGGAGTATTTCCCGACTAGCCTTCAAGTATTACACACACAACACACAACATCACGCATTTTATCCCCGAAGGGGTTTACAGAGGCGCAATCAGGGCACCCACTATTTGCCAAGTGTGTTCCGTCCCATGATGTGGAAGGGGGCGAGCCTATCGCCATATCGGGCACAAACTCCAGACTCCGGGCTGATACTGAGCAGAAAAACCCAAATATGACTTTGCCCGACCCGAGATTCGGACCCAGGCCCTCAGAGCGCTGCCGTACCGCGCATGCAGTACAACTATGCTACCGAGGCAGTTCAAAGTATTATTTGGTGATAAATATTGGTATTTTCTATCAGATTCTATCAGGTCTCAATAGAGACATCAATTGTCGTAGATTAATAACTTGTGATCTGAATTATGATAAATCTTAAGCACGCAATATTTTGATGATTTATACTTTTATGTTTCAAAATTCGGAATACGGCGAATGTGATAAAATATGTCCTGCAACTTATTTATTGACTTGCCTCTAAGTACTGTAGATTCTAACAACTAGAACAATACATGGTACAACTCCATTACATAATTTCCCAGGAGGTACAGAGTAATGCATGTCTACCCGCTAACGCTGTTTTGACAGGGTTCTTACAAATTAAAGTATAGAAGTACAAAAGTAATACAACAAAGATATTTATGTCTCTCATCAGCATGTCCTAGATATAAATAATATATTCGATTCAATTTTCGATACGGAATCGAAAGACAACGTTGAAAGCGAAAAAGATATTTTACAGATCGTAAAACGATATTGGAAACAATAAGAATTTTTAAATTTTTGAATAATGTATATTTTATCGTCTCAACAATTTTCATATTTCCGAAGTATCATCAAAAATCAAATAAAATAGATCAATTTATGCTATCTCATAATATCTACTAATACTCTCCTTGCTAGAACATTACTGTTCTTTATTTGGTATCCTTATCCACATTTGTATACCATTTAATAAGATAATTCCCGAGGTGCCGAGTCAGTTGACTGTAAATATTCTTTATACTAAGCTTGAAAAACCTCTATGCTGGCATAACAATAACGACCCGCGAGAGATGCGGACAAACTTTAGAATTCTCGAGTCTAAAGCGCTTTTGTGAGGTTTTCAGATGCATGGACGCGTGAACATTTCTTACGACTGTTTCTTGAATGTGTATCATGGCTCAGTGTCTGACAGGGTTTATACGCCTATTCATTTCATTCTCTGGAATGAATGAAATGATTACAGTTTCGTTCACATGTGCAGTTTACAATTCCTTTTTTGTCTAACATAAAGCACTATGAAGATCTATCGTCTAATCCTCACCTTCAAGATTGGCATTTACTCATTTGCCTCTATAATAAGAATAACAGTGGCGAAGAGTTAAATTCCGAAAGGAAAACCGATTCGACATAATATTGATACTAATATGCATAAATGTGATCTGCAAAATTTCCAATCATTATTATATTTTACATAAATTACGATAGAGACGCCGCGCCGGTAAGAATTTGGTTATATGACCTCTTCATCACTGAAAAATATCAACTCAATTCAAATATTGTTCCAAATAAACTCAACACTATTGTAACAGTAAGAGTTTAATAAACACATTTAAATGGCAAATTCGTAAAAGACAGAAAAGGTAATTAATGGAAACTTAACGTAGCGTCCGATCCCGTAGGCCGGAACGACGGATTGAAAGCCCGCTTCCGACACCCATGTTCCGGTGATTTGACACGAACTTTTGATGAAAGCTTTCGAACCTTTAAGTACTGGGATCATAGTTGTAATCGTCTTTGTTGGATTCAAAAGCTTTGAAACTTGAATCAAGATCGAAGGTTGATAATTTACTGTTGCTAGGGACTCGTTTATTTATTCAAAATCGATTTGAGATTTAGCTAAAATGTGTACTATAAATATATTTTTTACGAGATAATGTAATTGAACAGATATTTATGGCAGTTTTAGTTTAGCTTGCATTAATATCTTGTACACTACCTTGAATTTCCTTTAATTATTTATATTCCTCTTAGATCCTCATTAACTTAATATTTTACTGTATATTATAAACTTTGATAAAAATAAATCCACCATTACTTAGTCCGCATAATGAATTAATTTGGCCAAAACAGCGAAAAGCAATTCTGTTCCCTTTCCTTATCTCACTTTTACCGTATGTTTTTGCATTCATTGACCCTAAGATAATCGAGAAAAGAATCAGAACTATTTACCCCGAAGTAATTACACTGTCGAACTTCTGTCACATAAATTATACGTGTATATAAAAATAAAATGAGTGGTTCGCAGTATACGTGCACTATTGTGATCCAGTTCGAAGGACATTGTAGCCAGAGCAATTATTGGACATTATTAGACTAACATCTTATGTCTAAAAGTCAAGGTCACATAAGAGCTGGGTCGACGTGTATCAATGCGATAATCTGGAACTTAATATGGCAAATTCACCCTTATCTCCATAAAGTAATGCACATATATCTTCTGAAATTAAAAAGTCGCAATTTGTAATTCATAGTTCTCTATGGTAGCAACCTACTGATTATGGGCGGTCGTATCGCTTACCTTCGTCTCTTAATTCGTCAAATTAAAAAAAAAAGGTTAGCAAAAAGGAATAGAACATTCGTATTGCCTTATTCAATAGAAACCGTGACATAAATTATGTTATATTTAGCTCGGTTCTTAGATTAAAATACGCGACGCATTTTTAAGTTAAGACGTCAACACATTATTACGTCTACGTATTTTAGCCCTTGCAAGATATTTAACAGCCAAATAAAATAATTTAAAAGTCGTTAGAGAATTTTTATTTCTACATTTGGAGCCATTAACAAAATGGCCGCTGCGGTCATGATTAATGTTTGTTCAATTGGTATGTGCTTATACTGGATGTTATGAACAGTAATCATTGTAAAGTCCAAATCTCAATTCGCCGTATATATACTTCAAATTAAAATTGCAAGCTAAACTACATAAATACATGACCAAATATTATTAATTTCTATTAGGCATCGACTCCAAAAGTGGTAACTAGTATATTGGTAATGTAGTTTTTTTTGTGTTTTAAAAATAGCAGCCGATTCTTAATAAAATCAACTTATTTGTTTGCGGAGGCGTACTACGTATCAAATAGAGGACCTTGCCCACCCTCAATGCCCCAAGGGGAATTACAAGAAAAAAATACTTTTTAAAATGCGACTAATTATAAACAACTTCATTTTACTCATTTGGACACAAAAAAAAACTTATTCGTTAGTGTTATCAATTTTAATAAGACTCCAAATCAGTTTCACCTCATAATTAACAGCATGATTTAACATTAACTATACACATTACCTATACGGTGATCCGGATGAACTGATAGCAACACTCGGCTATTAATTAACGGATATCCGGTTGTAATAAATAAATCAGCGGGATTTCGCAATGATAATAAATTTTGTACATGTTTTCATTAAAGCTGGCGATTTATTGAACGTATTTAATTTGATATGGGTAGAAATATTGCTAATTAACGAATTGGCAGGCATATGTATGTTAAATAAATACAAAAGTTGAATGCTGAATGTAAAAAGTACTGGGTGGCGAAGTTGTATTACGATTTAGCAGATGTTCTTGGGTTCGAATCCCGAGTCGGGAGAAGTCATATTGTGTTTTTCTACTCAGTATCAGCCCGGAGTCTTGAATTTGTGCTCACTATAGCGATAGCTTCGACATCTATCACATCATGGGACCGAATACGCATATCGAGAAGTGGATTACCAGTTGTGGCTCTGCTTACCTCTTCGGGGACAAAAGGCGTATGTTTGTGATAAAAAGTACTATGTTATGGGGCAGTTGAGATTGTCGATTGCATGAGTTTATATATTGTCAGAGGGACCTATTCCGTCTACGGCCATAACCGTCTTTTTGTTATTACGGGTGTTGTAATCGTAGGACAAATTTGATAGCTATATAGACTGTAAAAGATTTCCTTCAATTAGATCGCCCGTAACTGTAAAAAGACGGAAATGCCCCCGTAGACGGAATTAGACCGTGACTATAATGACGTATATATTCGTCTAGTATTTGTAGTTATACGATCCATTTGATAACCATTGTATCTTAAGGGTTAAAGTTTGAAGAAACATAAACATCAACTCAAATAAAAACAACCATTCCACAATTGAACAATAAAGAATTTGAGTAAATACTACTCACTTGGACAGCTTTCATTGATTATACTGTAATTGTACGTAAAACCTGTGTTTATGGAGTATTCATAATTACATAGCACTTACTGCTACATTTTTTTTACGATTCCAAATATCATATCGTAAACATATACAGCAACGACTTTCGCAAATAATAAATGATTTATAACGAAATAGTGATAACAAAGTCATTGACAACACAAATGAATCACAGTTATATATAATAATATGTGCCCTGTTATACTGTCCAACTGCTGGGCACAGACCTCCTCTACTACTGAGACGTATAAGGGCCTAGTCCACCACGCTGGCCTAGTGCAGATTGGTAGACTTCACACACCCTCTAAATTCCTATAGAGAACTTCTCAGGTATGCAGGTTTCCTTGCGATATTTTCATTCACAATTAATGCAGGCGATAATTCACAAAATCCACACATAATTTTAGAAAAGTCAGAGGTGAGTTTTGAACCTGCGGACAATCGTCTCGGCAGTCCATTCTACAACCAACTAAGCTATCAAGACAAAGCAAGATCAGCATGTGATCACTGTGCACATTATACGGTTTACGTGAAATAACTGCGATTTAACATTCAACATACGCCCTTAAAGTCTACTGAGATTTACAGCTATAATGACCATAAAGTGATTACATACCAAGAAGCTTCTTGTTCCTTGCTATTTGACTGTAAACGATATACCACTGACGATAGACTGTTGAGAAGTGGTATAACCGTGGATAACATTGAGGATAACATAAAACATAGTGCCTACGCAATAATATATGACATTAACAGCTGCAGTGTTACCAGAAATAGCATTAAAAACTATAAAAAATCAGGGATTTCATATTAAATAATTCATAGAAAAATGGATATCATCTAAGCAATAAATTAATATACAAAAACGATAATCATTTTAAATTAGGCGGCAAATCCAAAAAAGTAATGATGTACACATATAAACACAAAATCACGAATTAGAAAGAAAATGATATTGCTTGAGTATGTTAAATTATTTTTTGGATTATAGTGGTTCTTGCGGTCGATTTTGCTTTTGTTATAAGTTTAATTTTTATTGCTTTTATTATTAGTTATAAAATACATTTCACTGAACCCAACATAAAAACAATCATCAAAATCCTATTTTATTGTATGTATGTAGATATTGTAACTTAGACTTTGTGGATGACCAACACCTCAGTCTGCCCGCTGACCACGAAGGCTGTAAAGCCTTCGAAACATCGCATCGGGAGAAAATTATAGTATAAAAATCCGCGATAAAATCCGTAAAATAGTTATATTGAATTACATTTATTTATATTTTAAATTCTATTTACTGTACATTAAAAGGTTATCATCCAATGATATTTTTATATGAAATAAATCATTGTTATTTTCTGTGCCGTATCTACGTTGTTTTGCCTTATAACTTCAACTTTGATAATGATATCACCATTTTCATTTTTGATACCGTCTACATAAATGTCAAAGTAGGCTGACATTCGACCTGTTAACTCATTAGTTTCCATTAACTGAGCATTAAAAGCGATCCGTGCCTGGCACCCGAACCACCCCAAACATTTAACAGCAATCGGGCAGTTACTATGCAAAATATGACACTGGAAACAAGGACATGCGCGTTTATGTATTTTGATCGATATTCGGTGTCAAGACAGTAACAAGTTCAAGTATACAAGTCAATTTTTAGATTGTGGCCCCATCGTTATCAGGCGATGATTTATCCAATGTCAAAATAGGAAGTCACGATATTTTGATAGGTCTAATAATGTCTATATGCGACCTTTTAGTTTTTTCCCTTTTTTTCATGCTATAGGTTTCATTTTTTACCTATCTTTAATAAGCTCAATTTTATAGCAACTTCAAATAAAAGGTAGCAAACAAAAAATTGTTTTCCGACGACTGCCACAAATTAACAATTTTGAAATAGGTCATTATTTTATTAAGAGTGCGATCTGTTGAACGGTGAATAAAGCAATGGCATTACGAAATAGTCTAAAAACGCTACACATAAATTCAAAATAAGAATGTTATGAATGTATAAGAATATTAAAATCCTAAAAATAAGGAAAAATACGGTACAAATCAGAGACAAAGAAATAAACTAATGAGAATAGTATAAAAACAAATATCAGACATCATAACCGGATATTATTATTTTTTTTACTATAGCGGGCCCTAATTTAAGGGGAATGAACTTAAGTTAATGTAAAAGGGATAAAGTTCAAGTATAGATAAAGTTCGTTTGTATGACATAAATTAGACAAGTTAAATTGTTTGTATTCTGTGACAATTTTAATTCTTCTATAATTATTAGTATCATATATCGAATTAATAAGTCAGCGTCAACAGAAAATAGTCTTCGATACCACAACAGCCACATCTGACACAAAAGTAAGAAAAAATGTGATACATATCAAGTTATGACTACTACTACCTTCCTATGTTCTAAATTAGGCAGATTTTTTTATCTATGTTTATCGAGGCTTAACGCCGCATTGATGTAGTAGGAAGAAAGTTTTATGTTTAACTCTCAGGCAGTGTATTATTCATAATCTTAGTTTCTCGACTCGAAAAAACACACCTGATTAGCCCCCAACTGGAATATCTGCCCTATATGGCGATAGACTCGCTTTCTATAATACCAAGGTATGCAAAATAACCTTGGGGAAAATAAAAATAAAAGACCAAGTCGGAGCGTAGTAGTCAACTTATCTGTTATTTTTTCTCTGCAAGACAATATTCTTCGGCAACCGTTCAGATAAGGAATAACAATGACTAAAATTATGTTCGCGACGTTTGATATCTTTACCGAATAAAAGGCAAGTCAAGGACGGTCATCAAAAGTTATAGATAAATCGATATTGATGAAAATATTTTACACAGTAGTCGAAGAGCGAAGTTAAATTTTGATATTTTATAGAAGATAAAGATTGTAGAGAGTAAGATGACTTCATTGGACAATGTAATATAGGCTACTTTTTAATTCAGGCAAAGTATGATCAGACCGCTAGAAAAAGCCACATATATTTATTAAGTATTATTTGATTTCTAAATATTTTTAATTTCTTACCTTCCTTTATGCACCTACCATGATCATCTCTGCACCATCCTAAGGTTGACTGCTAGAGAATGCCTGTGGCTTTAAGTCCGCCTGTATACTTTTATATATAAAGTGCTATATAAATAAATAAATAAAGAGCTAGTCATACATAAACATCATAATCCCGAAATTAATTCCCAATACACAACAAACTTTTTACGATATTACCAAAAAATTGCGTCCCAATTTCACTCAAGGGTCCAAAACAATTAAACTTCAATGAAATTAACTCCGTCTGGAGATGAAAGTTAATCAGCAAGTCAGCTATTAACTTCATAGCTAACTAAACAGCTACGAAACTAACTTCGTAAACGACTCCTGCAAACGTATAGTTTACAACTAAACTCATTTTATATTAAACAGCTTGTTTGCATGTTTAGCAATGTGAGTTTTTGTAGTTCTGTTGTAAAATACAAGTGCTGTATCAGTTACTGCATTGGAAGTTCTCGTTACGCCACTACGTAGCTTTGTCAGTTACTTTGAGTTAATAATTATCTGTCAACTCTTGGTGTGTTAGTTAATAAGAACATTTTCTCGAAAGGGCGTTTGCACACAATTTAGTTACTTCCCTCAGTAGAGCCCTCAGTCATTCTTAATGCGCTGAAGAAGGACACCGCGTAGTTTTAGTTGGCAGTGCCGTGCGTATAGGCGTGTATAGTGTAAGCACTCGGTTCACAAGCCGCCCGTGTTTCCATCATTTCGGGTAGTTCTTACGTTAGATCGTAAGGCCGCGCCTAACATTATCGTCCAGTCGCCCTCGTTGAGGTTGTGTGGCACCGATGAAACACATTCTCGGCGATAAAAAAATGTAATGCTAAAGTCTGGTCGTATAAACCAAGTTGAATCGATTCTACAGTAGGTGTGAAAAAGATTATGGCGCTGACCCTACATACTAAGAGCAAGATAGACGAAAAATTTACTCTCTCAAAATCAATTTTATTTTTGCCGTACTAGAGTTTTACCTTTAGTTAGTTATATAGTTAAGGTAACATAAAGTAAGAAGACAGTAACGATGTTAATTATTCAGATATTTTAACTTAGTTTTCGGTACACTAAAATAAAACTAAAGACTTTACAGAGGATAAACATTGTAAAATAAAACCACACTATTTTTAATCTAGAAGGTGAACAGCTGAATACGTGGAACATTCATAATCTATTTTTATTTAAAGGGAGAAAATCGATTAATATAATTTTAAAGCAAAAACCAGAAATACTAAGTCGGGTCCATTAATACTCAATTTAAATACATCTATAATTCCTCAATGCAGTTTTTCAACAACACAAAAGAAGCTACATCATCACCAGTTGGTTCCGAATTAACGTCTTATTCCCATAATGCATCAGCCATCACAATAAAGCAATCGATCACATAGTGAGGAGTCGCTACGTGACCAAACTATGGAATTGTAGTTAAGCAAGTTGTTTTCTTTTAGACGCTATTAAGAAAACAGCAAAGATTACATCTCGTTTCGATCGGAACGAGAAAGTTCGCTCGAAGACGTGGAAGGGAATACAACGTTTATTAGAAGACATTTCGTGTTGTGGCCGTAATAATAAATTCTTATTGTGCAACAAATGTTCTGAAAGTGGAATATGATGAGGGACAGAGGGAATAATGATAAGAAACGAGATGTAATAACATTAGCTTTTTCTTGTGAAATTAAATATACCTATAAATGTTGTATATGAAAATAATAACGAAAATGAAACAAGAAGGATGGTTGTTGGTTTCAATTACAAGTCGCCTTAAGATACGTCTTATTAAAGAGAAACTATTGGCACTCATAACAGGTTCCAATAGGGCGGCATAATTGTGTAGATTGCCGAAGCCTCATATCTCTCGTCAGTCCACATTGTATTAAATCACACTACACTTACTATCAAGAGTAGTGGGGCCACTTTGTCATGCCCGTTGAAAAAAAATGGATTTTTTCCCAAGTAACGAACACTCTTTGAAATAATTAAACCGTTGCTAATTAAATACTTCTGAAAACTCAAAGCCGTCATCTAGATTTTAATCTGCTTTAAATGTATGTACTATGTAGAACTTTCTAAGAAATCTTGATTTCCGTCATTTTCCTCTTTCAAGCAGGCGGGCCTCTTCAACCCTCTTGAGTGCACTCCTGAGCTAATTGCCTTCATTTAATTTTAGCTTAAGACTTAATAGCTACGTACTATACCACAATTGTAGAAGCTCGTGTAAGTGTAGAATTGATAAGTATAGGAACATTAATGCATATTGTAGGTATATCTTCGAATGTAGATACAGGTGTATCTATTTTACACAATGATATTACCGCTTGATAATGGGTTCTAACAATATAAACGGCTTTAGCGCCATACCTAGATACCTGGCCAAACATGTGTTTTTTATTTAAATCTAATTTATTAAAAGTGATCTTAGTTTTTTATTTTGTACCCAACAGTTGTTATTGCCATGTTACAATAAACGATGCCAATCGCTTTTCTCGATTCATCTCAAAAATGAACCAGTCAATCAAAGCTTTTTTGACATGCTTACAAATTAGTTATATTTATTGATTTATTCTCGGAATCGGAATAATTGAGATTAGGATCATTTCTTGAAAACCGCTGTAAATAGTGACAACACATCTCAATGGTTTGTTCTGCGGTCGGTGAACTACCTCTAATAGGACTCTAAAAGAATGATTCTAAAAGGACAATATTTCTCACATTAATCAACTGTATTTGAGCTATACTGTCCTTAGATGCGTTGTATAATCAAATTGCCACTATGATAACAATGTATTTTGTGATAAACTGATATATTAATGAGACATCTAAAAGCAACATTCTAATTCTAATCTTCTAGCCTTTACAAAAGTATTTAAACACTGCACAACGCTAGTTGCATCTATTTAAAATATTAAATTAATAAATTCCCTTATTTCCTATGAGAGTAAAGTACCGGGATAAAAATTAACCTTTCTGTTAATGCAGGACATAATCTGCTTGTGTGCCATAAGTCACCTAAATCTGTTCATTTGTTACTATGTTTACTTCTAACAAACATCCATATTTTGTTATAACTTTCGCATTTATAATATTAGAAATGGTGTAACTACTGGACACTATAAGACTTAATATTGCATGTCTCTGGATGGCGAGCGCAGTGGAATACCACACAATACTTTGTAATTTAAACTTTTGGATGGTGTTTCCACTGTTTATGGGCGGTCGTATCGCTTACCATCAGGCGAATGGCAAGCTCATGTCATCCTTAAAAGCAATAAAAAAAGAAAGAGTAAGATAAGATGAGTAAAATATTTAATACCTTACTTCGAACAAAAACATCAGAATTGCTTGTTAATTATCCTGTTGCTATACGGATTTATTCCATTATTAAAGTGGAAAAGTGCTAACATGGCGGTGTCTTACATTTCCAAGGCCGTTCGTGACCAACAAAGAATGGGAGTTGAAAATTAAATTATTTTAAGTAAATTACACGCGATCGTATCTTAACAATATATTTTTTTAAATAATGTGTTTAAAGCATGCCTTTTTACGTATTTAAAATACTTCTTTAGTGCTAGCACTTACAATAGCTAGCTTATTCTATTACTTGTAACCTGATGAGGTATATTTTGCACCTAATCTTGACCTTTTTCATCACAGTTTTTTATATTATAATTTTCTTCCGTAAAATTCAACGTTACTATATCTACCAAATAAAAAAAAATATTCTTGATGGTCCGATCTATTCAAAATGAGCTCACAGTGTCTTGAAGTCTGGCAGGCGGTCTTTTGGGGTTCCGATTTAATTAAATGTATAACCTAATTCAGGCTTATCAAAGCTTCCGCTTAACCGTCATTACTCGTTTATTATAAAAAAAAGAAATACCATTTACTTTGAAATACAAAAAAAAATATCAAAAAATTAAAAAGCAAACATTAAAAAACAGAAAAAACAATAACACAGGCCTAATGTTTCAACCTTTGTGACCCGATAGCTTTCGTACTTAATCTGCGCATTGTAGCCCGACAAAGGCCTGGCACTATCAAACTGGCAACCTGCCAGTAAAAACGCATAAAACAGTGCAGTGTTGCCAGTTATGGCTGATTTAAATGACGTCATAGATTTTATTTATCATTAAGTGTATTCGGCTCTTTATTTTGCTTGGCGTGCACTTTTCTAGAGTACAATGGCATTTTTATGTTCTACTTGTGATGGTATTAATAGTATGATATGGGACCTTGATCTTCGTATACTTACGCCTATGTAGCCAGTGAAGCTGCCAAGTTTAATTATCTGCCATGGTAGGAAAATGCACTTTACGCATATCAACCAAAATAAAATCGCCCAAACATAATTTGGTGTGCCACAGTTATAGGGTTTTTATATGACGAGTGCAATTTTTAAAAATCTCAGGCTATTTAGAAATGTGTTTAAGGAAAAAAAAATGGTTTACGTGAAAAATTCAATGAATGAGCCATAAAATATTGTTTGTATACTAAACACATCATAGCATTGCTAGTAGGATATATTTTATATCCACCCGGGTAGCGACCACCGTACACAAGATGTTAAAACCCGACATAGTGTCCCATGTAAGGGTGTCGCGTTCCGGAATCAGTCTATGCATATCCGGTTCCAACAGGCCGGCATAACTGTGTCAACTGTCGAGGGTTAATCATCTCTTATCAGTCGAGATTCTATTGGATCCCACTCTATTTACCATCAGGTGCAGTGGGGTCACTTTGTTGTGCAAGTATAAAAAAAAACCTTAACTTCGAAAAGCCAAAGGTGCCTTGGTTATTTTAACCTACGCATCTTCGTTTCGATAGTCCATTCCATTCTACAGGCTATCATTCGCTTTTGCTGCATTTCGATATAACACCGAATTTTTCACCGAGGCAGACAATGCCTTTATCAGAATTGTTCGTCCACAAACGAATCTATCATCACCATCGCTTTGTTATTCCAAATTCCCAGAACTCTTCATTACATGTGAATCTATTACATCATTAATAATCTTTATCAGCTTTTGTCGTGCATGGATTCCGAAGCAAACCATTACTCAGTGTACGTCAAAGATTTTATGTACCTAGTATGAAAAATGATGTATTAATGATACACTATTAAGTGTTTCCTTGTAGGATCGTGTATGAATGTATGAACTTGGGCCAGTGGCCTTGTATTATCATACTGTAAACGGTTTTCTTTAGCTGTGACGTATGTGTATTTGAATACTAATATCCAAATTGAAATTTAATTTGTTAATTGAAATATTGTACGGGAACGCAGTAACAATACATCGACATAAGTAGAGGATGCGATGGAGCCTCTACTACGAGCTACTCAATTTATATTAGTTTTTATACACCATTTGCTGTTGATAGGATATGTTTTATATCCGCTTGAATAGCGACCATCGTACACAAGATGTTAAAACCCGCCATAGTGGCCCACATAAGAATGTCGCGTTCCGGGATCAGCCGCAGTTATTTTTTTTATTTCCTTAATAGGCAAACGAGCAAGCTGTCCGCCTGATGGTTAGCAGCATCCACCGCCCATGAACCTTGCAATGCCAGAGACACAGTCAAGCCGTTGCCTAACGGAAGGGGAACACTCTTTTTAAGCCTCGTTTAAGGAAGGGCAAGTCATAGCAATCGGGGAACACCGATGCCGGTTCTTTATTCCAAAGATTGCGAGTGCGCGGACCAATGAAACTACAATTTGCAAGAGACTTAATTCTACTTAATAATCTATACTTATAATAAATCTGTAGAGAGGTCAATTCTGTACATGAAATATATTTCCAAAATTATTATCAGGGGGTGATTAGGGATCGATACTGATGCCAAAAATGCAATTAGTAAAATTTTTGTCTGTCTGTCTGTCTGTCTTTCTGTCTGTCTGTCTGTCTGTCTGTCTGTCTGTCTGTCTGTCTGTCTGTCTGTATAACCGTTATAGAAACAAAAACTACTCGACGGATTTTAACGAAACTTGGTACAATTATTTGTCATACTCCTGTGCTGGTTATAGTATACTTTTCATCACGCTACAATTAATAGGAGCAGAGCAGTGAAGGGAAATGTTGGGAAAACGGGAGAAGTTACTCCATTTTTTAAGCTTCCGTCGCGTGTGCAACCTTAATGGTTAAAGCTACGCAGAAATCATGTATGACGGAAATGTTCTCCTTAAAATTATGTAAAAAATATCCCACGACAGCATATGTCTATCTTTTATGGTTGACTCACAATAACACGTGTAACTCCCGATAGCTTAGCAGTTCGAAGCTTTCTCATTATATTTGACTACTCTTACGTTTATAACACTCTCAGTCATCCCTAATTAAAAAAGTTAACATTATTAAATATTCCTTAAAAAGATTCATAGAAATCGGTATAGAAACACCAAAGTTATACATGAAATACGCTAATAATAAGCCATCACGCGTGAATACTGAATCATGCTATAAGCTTCCTTCGATTTCACCAGGATCCCATCATCAGACCCTGACCGGACAATCGGACCACCTGCATACCACCATACATTAAAAAAACATCCCGACAAATTGAGCACCTCCTCCATTTTTGAAGTCCACGCGGGCGAAGCTGCGAGCGGAAGCTAGTTATATATAAATCTATGAGATTCTTATACTAGATTTTCCAGAGGGATCCAAACCAAGCATAGCCTGTATCTCGGGCTACCTGCGACAGAGTTAATTTAAAATGAGTCTTAACGACTAAAAGAACAATAAAGGTAACATAATGCTAAAACAATGTACGATCTAATTTTGCATAAAATAAATAAATTACTAAATGCAACAGAATGTTGATTCAAATCCTAAAATGTACCTATTTTCATGACTGTGGACAGACTATGTTCTGTAGATTCGTAGTCTAAATTTTTAAGGAAGTTCGGAAATTTATTATAGTAGTTACTGTTTAACTCAGCAGTACTTGATATAAAACTATTTTTCGGATTTCACCCCTGGTTTATACTATTGTATTCTCCCGACGCTTCAAAGACTTTACAGGTTTTGTAGGGCATAATCTAGAGACTTTAAAGTCTATTTACTACCTACAAAAAGTCAAACTAAACATAATTTAGTATTCGTTTAATTTTCAATTGAAATTGAACTTTAATTCAAGGTTAATAAGACAGCCCAAAGAACATGCGTGTTCACTTATCGGTTTCTTACCATCGCGTACCGTACTCAAATAACCAAATAGCTTCAGAATACCTACATTATTTAATTCTCTTGGGATATCTGTGTTACCGTCTAGACGTTAATATTGATTTAATTAAATATACAGCTGAGGGAATAGGGGGTTTGTGAATATTAAGAAGTTTTGTAAGAATGTTGATACATACAGTGATTGTGTATATGAAATGAAGTCTTTTCAAATAACCTCGTCGATTTATTGGTAGACAATGGCTATTGTAGTCAGCCTGGATACAAATATCAGTGTGATAGTCAAGCCAGTTTTGCCCAAAATGTAAACCAAAGTGCAATGAGTTTCCAGACGAAGTGACCACACTATACCTGATGTTAAGTGAATTAGGGTTGAATAGAATGATGACTGACGAGAAATGATTACCCCTTGCCAGTCGACACGATTATGCCGGTTGGAACCGGATATACATAGGCTGATCCCGGAACGCGATATACTTACGTGGGCCACTATAGCGGGTTTTAACACCTTGTGTACGGTGGTCGTTGTCTAGGCAAATATAAAATATATCCTACCACCAGCATGTCATTAAACTTGACTCTGTCCCTCTTATACGCACAAATCGAAATCACTACCCTCCCTTCGTCGTAGTCGGGTAAAAATACTAAGTCACAATATCATTATACCTCACCTGAGAACATATTCCAAGATCTTAGGAACCAAAATTCACTGCCTTCTAGTTCCAAAAAGAATTTTAAGATTTTATTTTTATATAAATTCTAGTTCCATAAAGTGAATCTTTAATTTCTTTTTAGAAACTAGAAGTCGTTTGTGGTTACGTCCGCGTGGAATCTTTTGCCGAAAAAGTTAATCTGGGCCGTTTTTGTAGATGTATAGTATATACAAACATTACGGCTTTATCTGTGTGTTTCGTCCCACGATATGGTAGGAGGGCGAACCTATTGCCATCGGGCACAAATTCCAGACTCCGGGTTGATACTGAAAAATCCAATATCACTTTGCCCGACTCAGAATTTGAACCCAAGATCTCAGAACGGTGCCGTACTGCATACCCAATAAAACTACGTCTCCAGGCAATTTCACAACCAAATTTAATCCAAATCCATTCAGTAGTTTCTTAATATACTTCTAACAAACATCTAACCATCTTCACTTTGCCATCCTTACATATAATAAAACAAAGATCGCCACCTATCTTTGTCTAAACGCGATAAACTACCGAACGGATTTCGATAAAATTCAGTACGGTGATAATTTAAGACACTTAGAAAGGCTTAGACTACTTCTTATCCGAAAATATATAGCAGGACTTTTTATACCGGAAATACTTAACACGTGGGAGGAGTCGCTGATAAAATCTACTTGAAAATATTCGTGAGATAAACGTTACTTTTTATAACTATGTAGACATAAGTCTTTATCTCTTCAGAGGGCCATATCCCTCCCTCACATTAGAGAGGTCGCATTCCACACCCTAATGTACAGTTACATTATTACCTCCACATAATTTCTAATATTATGTTGGCTTGTGGTATTTCTCCGTTGTCTTCGCTAATAGCTTACTTAGTTTATTGTTTGATATAATATATATGTTAGTACTATACATATTATAAAACAAAGTATCCAAAAGCTGTCTGTATGTGATGAATTTTCTCAAAATCTACGGAACGGATTTTTATAAAATTTGGTATGGGGAGTTTTGAGATCCTGGGCAAGGTTATAGGCTACTTTTTATTTCGGGAAAATGTATAGCAGGTCTTTTATCCCCGAAAACTCCTGCACGCGAGCGAAGCCGCAAGCAAAAGCTAGTAGTCTATATTTCTATGTTCCACATATCGCTTCTCGGTTTAGTAGTGCTGGGCTAAGACTGGGATGTACTGGCTTCAATTCCCAGCTTGGACAGAAGTGTATGGATGTTCTTAAGACATTTTTTTACGATGGAATCCCCCCGAAGATCTTATTAATAATACAGATCGTATAGATAAAATGGATCGGTTTTACGATTGAATTCTATATAATATGATTTGTTATTACAGAAAATCAAACGGTCGCGAATTACAAAGGTACCTCAAAAACTATTACTTTTATCTATGTATTACTTCGATCAACAATAGCTGATAGAAGATGTGTTATTCAATTCAAACTTCCGTAAAATCAGTCTATTTACACTAATGCAAATAGACAATATTATTGACTGGCAATCATATTGAACTGCATTAGGTCAGATTACATTTTGTCAATATGTTTTAAACACTTACAATAACTACTAAAAGTCGATATTGAGATGACAACATTGTCTCATAACTATTAAAATTCCACTAGCACCTAATCGTTGATGCCTCATCCTCTCCCATTGACCGTCTTGTACCAAGGTTCGTAACCCGTTAGTTGGTTATCCTCAACATGGTCGCCTAATTTCAAGGAACGCGTAAAGCGCTCTGCCAAAAGTCTGGTGTGTTTTTATAAGCCCTTGTCAGATTAACAAACGTATGTCAGGTTCAAAAAAAGTACTGGCAATACTCTATCTGCAAAATTACTCGTTCGAATTAAAAGCCCCAGTAAACATGCAATAGTTTTGCAGTCCCATATTATATTTTATTGACCAGGTAATTTAGCTAACTTTGCTATCTCCATCATGCAACGGCGGCACGCTCACCGGACCTACATAATACTGTATTCCATTAATTACGTCCCTGCCTATCCCTCGGGGATAAGAGAGTTATTATGTTAATTTATTAAAATGATTAAAAGTACAGCGAATTATAATGTCAATGGAACGCCTTTCATCTTTCAAATATGTACTAGAACTTAATTTAAATATATTAACATGTCAACGGAGTAGTATTAAAACACTTCTCAGAGCAATAAGATACCCCGGGGCCATCCCGTGTGCCGAAAAAGGCCACCGCGTGTTTTAGTTGGTATGCTGGTGTAGGGTATACAAAGGTTAGGGACTCGGTCCAAAAATTTCATTCAAAGAAAAAAATATTCCCCCACCAAAACAATTTAATTCAAGCCTAAAAAGCCCTGTTGAATAGAGATTTCGTAAAACAACACTGGAAACAAATACGAGCAAATTGTACAAATATTTGCACCGTTCCATGAAGCCGGGTCGAGTAAACTCCACATGTTCTAAAACGGACTAAGTTACTATACTAACTTTTAGATGTTATTACATTTGGAGCACGAACAGTTACATATGTTGAAAGTAATGGGATCTGAGGAGAGTCGAAAGAACATCGTAAATCCAAAAAGAAAACACTTTGCTAATAGCATGCTTCACTCGGGACAGGAAACATTACAAAAATTACCAAATGGAAGCATAACATCAAAAGCAGTATAGAGGTTTTTGACTAAATCGTATATATTAAGAGAACAGTATCAATATTTAGAAGATAAATAACCTTGCATCAAGAAGACAATTATTCTCAAAAATTAAAGCTATAACAGGTACTCAACAAATTCACAAGGCTTTTAATGCCTTCAGAGTGCTTCATTAATAATCATCAAAATGATTTTCCAAAATCGCGGTCTTCAATACACAATATTCTTAATAAACAAAGGAATGACCCAAAAACATTTTTACAACAGGCCAAAACTACTAAATCTGCCGCTAGTACCGTAATATCAACAATTGGGCCTCCAGAGGATTCATAAAAAGGGACCCCGCGTAAGTATGTCGCTTGCCAAGCTTCCCCAGATTCCCGTTGACACGCCTCCCTATATTTTACTTTCTTACATCATCCTTCCGAGGCGATTTAATTTAGTGTTGATTACTTTCTGAACAAAGGCGAATATTTTCACAGGTTATTCGATAAAGAAACGTGTGTTGATATAAGTTTTAGAATCATAATTTATGCGTCAAGGAATTTATGCTCAAGAAATCTTAGGAGTTATTGCGCGTAATCTTAAAGTTTGACACGTCTTTCTGATTTGAGCAAGCTTGTGAATTTGAGAAGGGATTGAGAAATGACAAATTTACGCTCTTCTTTATTATATAAAAAATAAAGAGGTCGATGAAACTCTTACGCGATTGCATCATATTTAAACAAGACAATATATTCATCAAACCAAAATTAATCTAGGACACCCTCTCCAGACGTCTCCGTGTCTTCCTATCCTACTCCATCAATCATTACCAATACGTGAAGGTTTGATGTGCATATTATTTGACCTCTGTGACCCGATTCCTCTATGTTGAGGGACTCTTTATTCCGCACTTAGTCCGTAGCCACCTGATTCCTCAGGCAGCTCATTAATGGGCAACCATTATTCAGTACTGGATACGCTTGCCATCCCTACACATACTTCATAAGCGCCAGGTAATTAGAGGCAGCTATGAGAAAGAATAAAAAAAATATTTCTTTTCTATGCGCAATGGTCCAATAATAATAAAAACCAAACCAACCATCATCAGTTTCAATCGCTCTTCGCTACGTCGCGCTAGTAGATTAAGTTAAGCTCAAATTTTACAACGGACAATAACCTCGTAAACCAAGTAGCAGAAACTATGACTGCGGTGAAAAACGTAAACGCCTTGACTAGAAACAAAGGACATAATGATGTTACAAAAGAAATAAAAATTATAAGCAATAGACATACAATAACAAATCATGACGACATAGAGTTTTACAAATCTTAATGATATTATGAAAAGTAGCCCAAAGGTACGCGAGCGTTACGTACAATTCAACGTATAAGATGACGAAAATACCTTAATCAATACTCTTAAAATAACAACAATAAATATATAATGTAGGTTACATGAAATTAATTTTAAATTCCAAACAATAAAGATATGAAATAAATTTTAAATTAAGGTAGCAATGAAACAATGTTATAAATAAGCGGTGATATTGTAGGCAAAACAAACAAATAATTGAAGCATGAATTAACAATGCAAAAAGGAAAATAAGTATTAATCAAATTACGAGAAAACTTATTATAGTCCTTTCAGGACGTATATCATCAGCCTTTATGTAAAGCGATACAGGAAATCATAACTCAAAACCCTCATGTTCCAATTTCAAACCAATTCGCAACAAAAACTCATCACATAAGCTTAATGAACCGTGAAAAATTAACATATAATTGTCTCACCGTGTCATCCGGGCGCACAATGGGGCTCTTGGAACGGTTAGCCAGGCTTCTGCCTCGCTATATTGAACCTTATTCCCTGCTGCCACATGTGTTAGATTCCCTCGCGCACCATAAATTAAACGTTTCAAAAAGGGACACTTCGGATGAAATGCATTTTAAAATAGAGTTGGCGCAGAATTGGGCGGACGCGGGCGCGGCTGGTTGCTATCGGCCGCGGACTACACTGTTCTATGGGGTAGAGTTGGCATGCTTGGGGTCGACGTGACGGGAAAAGTCGATAGTTTGGTTTTCCCAAACGACAATGCTGTCAAACACATTACGGTTTATTGCGTAAAATTTCTAATTGAAGTATATTACCGTAGGTACGACCTTTTTAATATGACTGCATTAAGATATATCAATGTTAATTACAAAACGAAGGTAATTTGGAGAAAAATGTATTTTATTAATCATGGATGTAGATATAGAAAGATTGATAAATAAATCCTATATTATAAATAGAAAGGATTCTTGTTACCAAAACATTGTTGCCTCAAAATGTCGCGTTAATTAGTCGAAGTATATTTCTAATTGGTTTACCGGTTGAATGCACATTTTTTTAAATCATCAATTTCTAAAAAACATAAACTACATGGAAATTATCGATATTTTTAGTACCATGATTATTCCCAATCATCCCGTATAATTATCGATACTACAATTTTGTTTCTAATTAAAAACCTGAACCTTTTCCTTCGACAAATTGTTTGAATAGCATGCAAAATATCGATAATTTTACCACAAGTACGAACATCCCTAGATACCTTACACATGCGCAATGTACGTAGCCAGCCAGTCTGCCTTACTTTGTGGTAAATAAAACATCAGACTACTGGAATCTTAATATTTGTGGATTTGCCTCAACATCCACATTCTTGGGGAAAGTTGTTAAATAAAATATTATGTTTCTTTGTATTGCCATTTATTTTTTCTTTGGCTTTGTGATTAAGGTTTTATAATAGTTACGCTATTTTTAATGTAAAAATAATCTTCGTTAAAGATTTGATTGAATAAGTCAAGCCACTTAATTTACCAATTTTAATACTTCAAAATTAGATTCATATTTAGTCAGAAGATATTTTATTCACATGAACGAAATAACAAGTGTAGAAGTCAAAATATTTTAGTAACATAATGCAGGTGAAATAACACATTACGAATTTGCAAATACGCAAATAAAATACTCAGTATGGAGTCGAATAAAAAAGCCATTTTTTAACCGCCCATTTATAATAAGGAATTGTATTTAAACTCTAACTAACTTAATATCAAGCAAAATGAAGATGAATAAGAAAAGCGCTTGCACCAGCTGCAACATGAGCTTAAAGTCTTGAACTTTCTATCTACTCATTAAAGCCTTTTAAGAAGTACCACCCTTATCTCTGGAAAGGTAGAGACAGTATCTAATTCGTCTGTAGTTAGCCATGTTTATTGTCCATAATATAGCAGGAGTCGATGGTCTTCCGACATCGTCTTATTACCTAAACTTCGAATCACAACTTGACCTATTTTCATTTCGCATTTTAGGGTTTGTATCCTGAATCTTGATTATCATATCAAATTTGATTCCCCTTCATCATAATCATCTACATAAACTATTATAGTTCTCAATTACAACTGACCCAGGGTTCATTCGTCTGGCTGGCGTAGTTTTAAACATATAAATACGCAAATAAAGTTATCGATTGATGCTTTTTGGCAAGCTATCAAATAGGACCACGCTATTCCAAAACAAGCTTTAATGTTTTGATTCAAAAGTCGTTTTCGTTTGTAAGATTTTGCTGGTTACTAAGATGTTCCATTTAGGTTGATAAACAGGGCCTTTTAGAATCATAGCGAAGGTAAGGAAGGATGGGGATATATTTAGTTTTGTAGCTGAGAAGGTAACTTTACAAATGCTTGAAACCCTTACATAATCTTATATCTTTAGGACATCGATAACTTCCGAACAAGGATTTCCTCGATTAAATACCTTACCACATAAATTTTGCTATGTAGATAGGGTCATGTTATACCATTTAGTGATGATACATACCTTATTATTAAGCGGCAATAGCCTATTTGGGTGTGGAACAGACTGCCGAGACGAATGTCCGCATGTTCAAAAATCCAAGGGCAATAAATCTCCGATTTATTTAAAAATAATGTGTGTATTCTTTGTGAATTATCGCTTGCTTTAACGGTGAAGGAAAACATCGTAAGGAAACCTGCATATCTGAGAAATTCCCTATAGAAATTTTGAAGGTGTGAAGTCTACCAATCCGCAATAGGCCTGCGTGGTGGACTCTCAGTAGTAGAGGAGGCCCAAGCCCAGCAGTGGGACAGTATGGAATACAGAGCTGATATTATTATTACAAACCTTATTAAATATTTTAAATCCAGCTGTATATGACAATGGCATCATCATAAAAGCAAACTAATGATATAGGTTTGGAGTTCACATATTTTAAGACTTTATTTATGGTGCCTATAATGTTAGATTTATCAAATTTCATTTGCTTAAACACGATGACTTGAAATTTTAATTTTTCATATAAAATCTCTAGGTATTCGTAATTTCCGAACATACTTCCCTATTTAAATATAGATGCAGGAGCGTAAAACAAAGGACGAAAGGGAAAAATTTGCAAAATTTAGCAGGGCCTATTCGAGAAAGGAGGTCGAGGTGTGTCAGAAATAATAATGGCGAGGAGTAAGCCTGTAAGACGTGATTCGAATATGATGTGGGCTATTAATATGCATTTTTAATCGAAAATAACTTTACCGCTGTCTTCGGGATTCTTTGCTTTAGGAAGAACATTCCTTGCTTGTAGATTTTGATTGTTGAAGTCACAAGAGTGGAATTTGGAATTTGAATAGAATTAGAAAGTCTTCTATTGTATTGTCTAATGATTGGTCATTGGTATAATGAAACGATAAGTTTCATGACTGCTGCCGAGTTTAAACACTTTAACACGAAGAATACAACTTAAAACAAAAAGAAAAACGTAAAATTGTCGATCTTATCACTGGAAGCAATTCCAAGCTAACGTATACAGGTAAAACAACTAGTAAAGCATTCAGGTAAGGGTTGTTTGAAAATTGTTAAATTTCCAGTGTTGTTGGTGGGATGCATCTTTAAATCCAATTTCCTTCCCTTGAGTAAATACTCTAAATATGAACATAACTCAAATCAATGATTCTATTCATATGAGCACGATAAAGTGACCCCACTACACCTGATGGTAAGTGAAGAGGAGTCCAATAGAAAGTAGACTGACGAGAAATGATTAGGCCTCGACAGTCGACACAATTATGTGGGCCTGTTAGAAGCGGGTATATACAGGCTGATCCCGAAACGCGATACGCTTACGTGGGTCAATTACCATACACTTACAATCAGGTCCAGTGAGGACACTGACGTGCCCATGGAAACCTATCATTTAAATTCATACTTAAATATCTACCGAATTTTCAAAAATTCCTACCGTATTTAGTGCTATTGACAGATTGAACAAAAGTTAAAAGGAATTTCTTTGTTTTCATGCCTAGTGGCTATATATTTCTTCAACATACTGCACACAAAGGTGCATGATTAAAGACGTGCGTCATATTTTAATAATTGATTATGCACGCGTCAGTTCCCAGTGGAACTCGGACGGTGACCTGCAAGTGGTGAAAATGGCGCAAAGGTATAATCGATTCATTTAATGACCAGTTATAATGTCCTGCAGTCTGTTACCTACCTCCGTATTATATAAAGTTTCTAATATACGTATTAAAAATTAACACATAAACCACTAGATAGATTTGGATGAAATTTTGCGCACATATTTTTATTTTGTTATAGTAGAGGGGGAATTTTATTGATGAAATTTTGCGGGCGTGGGTCCGCGAGCTTAACATATTTCAATTTTAAAGGAAAGACATCTGTTCGCGATTTACAAATACAATATCTTCTAAAGACAACTTCTATATGTATAATCAATCTTTTTCAAAAATTGAATCAATGTGATGTTCATTTTCTAACTGCACTTGCAACTGCACAATCATCGGTTTCAATAAAATTACATTTTAACCACGAATATCATAATTATCGTTGAAACTGCACCGTTGCATGAAGTGTAAGTTTGCAAGTGCAAAGTTATTTTTAACCATGATTACTGGAGCGGGAACGAAACCCCTGACCCACTAGCGCCGGTCGACTGTGACAAATTGGCACGAAACTTACAGGGTTTAACGAAGCGTTAATATGTTATTATAGTGGGGGTGTTATACTGGGACAATGTTACAAAACAAAATTATGGAATTATTATTCATCTATCATTAACTCGGAATCTAGTAATGTCCTCGGTAAATAAAATAGGCTCGATCCTTCTACGTACGAGCAAACATAGCTGGAGACGTGTGGATATGTAACACCACTGCCTTTATTTATCGCGGGGAAAAAAATGTCATTGCAACCAGTGGCGAAAGGTGAAATTTACTAAAATGGAACCCGATACATCATATAGGCACTAATATGCATAAATGAGGCCTGCAAATCCTTCTGATGATAATTAGATTCAACATAAATGCCACATAAAGGACAGCCGGGAGGAATCGGTTATATGGACCGTTCGACATTAATCTCCGCCACTGGAGAGATGAGAGGAACGGTTATGTTGGTTTCACGGGTCTTACAACCTAATGTCTACACTCGGGAGTATAGCGAATCCCCTCCCTGCTCACCCCGCGACGCCCACAAAAACCCAGTCTCCTTTTACGATGGCAGAGGATACCGTGATAGAGTTCTCTAGGTGCCCTCAATCTACAGGGCACATGTTACACCACTGCCTACCCTTGGAAAAGGAAAGAGTGCCTATGTTATTTGTAATATTTAGCTATATTCTTATGTTGGGATAGAAGTGGAAGAGCAGTCATTAAGATAAATTTATGAGCAACTTGAGTGGTTTGATTTTAAATAACCTATGTTAGTATACACATAATAATTATGTTAGAAAATAATAAACTTTGCAAATTTATAAGGAAATAGGTTGAGACAGTTGAAAGTGGTTTCATTTAGTCCTTTATTAACTCATGAGCGACATCTTTAAAAACATACCTCTCTATTCTAAAACAATGATATAATAATTTTATTATAGTGACATCTATCCGGTGTTTTTCAAACAACAAAGTAGCAGAGATAATCAAACAAATAAATCAAATTTAATTCATAAAATGTCACACAGATGGCAGTGCTACTAAATATTAGCACAGATACATTAGTGTTTGTGAAATTTTCCTTATCCAGTGCCAAGCAATTAGCTGATATTATTAAATTTTATTAGTATATACTTTCCTCAATTATAATTCAAAATTACTGAACAATATTCGCTGCACAGAGTATAAGCGCCATATGAAAATAAATCGTCCTGAGGCGATTCGAACACTTATGTGGATATTTATAAAACGAAATTCCTTCGATCCTTCAGAGGAATATGAAGTCAAGTAGCCTGTCAATCATACAGCCTAAGCAAAATCGTACCCGCAACATATGTGAATTGCATCGACTCTATATCAGAGTGGTAGATATAAGAGCAGGCACAAAAAGAGAAACACGTTTGTTATGACGTTATCATATACCCAAACAACCCTTTTGCCCCATTAGCATCTAAACAATGACGCAGCTAATGTTCCCACTTTTCACCATATCTAGTCCCAAGACGTGATAAGAGGCCATATTAAGCACAAAATTCAGACTCTGAGCTAATATTGAGCAGAAAAACCTAATATTGTACCCGACCTGGGGAACAAACCTAATATCTTAGTACTGTGGCTATTCCCTAACATAACTACGTCAGCGAAGCAGACAAAGAAGAGAAATAAGGAATAGGAAAAAGGAGGTCTGAAAATGAATATCCTTCCCAATCTTTTCTTAAGTCAATAATTTCTATTGATTGTTGATTATCTAGCCGCGGATAACATAATGATTTTTTGGCTATAGCCCAGAGCCCCGTGGATTTGTAAGGTCCTTAATCGCCATCAAAGACAGTAGACTCTATATGAAATTAAAAACAAACCTTTATAAGAGCGTAGTATATTTTACATAACCTGAGCTATTGATTTCTTATCGTTATTTGTTTTTTATTATATCAGTAATTTATTGTACTATCTTCTCCTACGTGGTTATCTCAACTTAGTTGTTTGACAAGATGGCAATAATATAAAAATGTTAAAATTGATATATACGATATAGACACAGCTTAGTGAGGATACGTTAAAGATAGCTATGTACCTATAATTTGGATAAATAAACATTATTATTTGATTATTAAAGCAGGCCCCCAAACTAGAATTAGCCCAGGGCCCGCTAACTGTCGACTCACACCATCAAAAGATCAAATCACTCGAGTTTTTGTACTATGCGAGGCAACTACCTAATTAGGTACTAATGAGAATCAATTATTGCTCCGCTTGCATTAAATTTAAGAATATTTCACAATATATGTCCAATAGCACGTAATAATTGCCTTAATAAAAAGTGCCATCTGCTTCGACGTTCAGTATTCAACAAAAATGGATGTGAACTGGTACCAAAATGGGACTGAAAAACCTAATGGATTTGTGAAAGGATTTGGACGGATGTTCTACATTGTTGATCCAAAGGACACATTTTTTGAAAATGAAAAGGATGTACCCAACTTTTATGTGCAGGTTAGTGTCTTGGATAATTGAATTTCCCCGTTCAGTCTCTACCTAGACTATAAGATTTAGAAGAAGGTTTAATGTGTCCATTATTTTTTATATTTTATGCTTTGCCCGCGTAAAAGAACTTTATGGAATTAAAAATTCCACTTTATATTATTGAAGACAAAATGACAATTAAATTCTTATCCAGGGCTTGGTCTATGTATACCTACTTCTTACAGATTTCCAAACATCTTAACACTTTCTCGTTATTTGTATACATAGCGGCTCGAACAGACATTGTTGGACATTGTTGTTGTAGACCTAGACAGCGCCATCTCCCGGGACCAATTGTGAATTTAAACCATCCAAAACCCACCCGAAAACACATAAAAAAATCATTTAAATCAGTTTATCGATTTAGGAGTTATACTGACATACATACGTAATAACTACATATTTTTTTATGTAAAAAAAACTGCTGTCTACTTAATTCACATGCATCAATGTGAAGTTAAAATAGTAGTTAGATTTTCTGAATTTTTCATTATTTGAGTAATTTCCTTAAATTTTTTTAGTTCGTTATTGTGTCTCCCGCTTTATTATGGAGGGACAATTAATATTTCCAACTTCTCCCTATCTTTCTATTTGATTAATTTCGTTGCGGGATAAAATGCATGCCACTCCCGTTCCTGGTTTACAAGAGTTGTAGTGGTCCGTTTAAGGGCGGGAAAGTTCCTAATAAGATGTCCATATGAGGTAATTACTAATTATCGATAATATTACTTATTTCAGTCCTGGCCGTACTTCCTAATATTTATGATACTGGAGCATATAGTTTTAAAATTAGAAGGAAAGAAAGGCCTTCGTCTGAACGAAAGTATTACTAGTGTTTCGAATGGAATATTCTTGGAAGGAGGGAGGTAAGTTGTTTGGTTTATTCTTCTTTATTTATATATACATTTTACATAGATTTAATAAAGTAAGTATATAAAGATAAAGTAAGTATAAAGTAAGTAAGGATAAAGTAATAAAGTAAGGATAAAGATAAACCCCCTTATTCATAAACGTTTTTTATCTTAGGACGGAGTAAGTAAAGCTGTGATAACAAGCCTGTTTCTCAGTGCCCAACGGCACCGAGAAATAGACATAGGGCCGTTGTGATTGGTTATTATTGTTGTATTTCAATATTAGCCAATCACAATGGCCCTATGTCTACGCACTGCGAAGACTGCCATGCCGTCAACACTGAGAAACAGACTTGTTATCACAGCCTTACTCGGTCGTTAGATAAAAAACGTCTATGAATAAGGGGGAAAGATGATAAAGATAAATAAAGTAAGGATAAAGTAAGTATATTAGTTGTTACAAATGTTTTGCTACCATTATATCCGAATTCATGAATAGAAACTATTAAGGAATTGAAAAAAAGCATAATTAAATAGACATATTATAGAGTCTTACTTATAAAAAATTCGTAAAACTTATGCTTAGTTAAAACACAAATTTACTCGATTAGTTGTAAGTCAAAACTCGCCATTTTGCCTCTTAATAATCTTTAAACTAGGAAATCGGTGATGTTTTTGATAGCTATTTAAGCAATTCTTAATCACCTCTTAACGCTAAAACAAGTTTATAAGTAAGACTAATAGTGACCGCCTTGGTGGCGTAGTTGTAGTTCATGCGCGGTACGGCAGCGATCTGAGGTCCTGGGTGCAAATTCCAGGTCGGGCAAAGTGATATTTGGATTTTTCTGTTCAGTCTGCCTAGAGTCTGGAAACTGGTTCCGATATGGCGATAGGCTCGCTCCCTATCACATCATTGGACGGAATACACTTGGCGAAAAATGTTTGCCCTGGTTACACCTCTGTATATTTCTCGGGGATAAATGCGTGATGTGTGTTTGTATATAGTAATTTAGTGGGATGTCAAATATAAGATGGAATAAGTATCTGAGAGAGGAGATCAAAGAAAGAGACACGAAGAGGACTCATAAAGTGAACATAACTAATGCATATTTCCAAAATACATTGCAATATTAAAAAGGAAGGATGATAAAATAAAAAAAGTTGATATTTCGATACCAATTTTATGTTCAAATTTCAAAATAAGAAATACTAGTTTAAATTTATAATTAAAATTTTAACAAATTAGAAGCAACTTACTCCTTTAATCGGATTAAATAGGATCAAAGAAAATTAGGCAAAGTCAGAAGAAAAAGGCGAGAACGTTCTAAAATTAAAATTATTAAATTAAATGAAAGTCAGGATTAAAGCAATTTTCGAGAACTCTGCCGTAGTACTTCGAAGAACAATTTCATTTGTTATGCTATTTTAATAACTTTATCTGGACTACCCGTTTTGGTTTTGGCCTTTTAAAATTTAATATGACGAAATTTTAAAGGCAGAAATATCCATGATTATTAATTATTTTTACGTTTTTCTTTCAACTGCGAGAACTAATCACTAACTAGACGTGAATTTAAATTCTTTACTTGCCAATACTTGTTTAGTTACCCAGATTAAAGGTGAAACAAAATGTATGAAAATGGACCTTGAGGTATCGCCTTAAGAATACGAATATAAACTTATCCGATTTAATTTTGAGTACATTTATATATAAATTACGAAAGCTATATTTAACTTCATAACTGATTTTAAAAATTCATTTGTGTTTAATTTTTTCCATTCATTCAAAAAGATTGTCAAATCAAAAACATAATATCTTTGTCGCTCTTAGGCCTATTAGGAAGATTTGTTTAAAAGAAAAAGCGTCAAAGGTCTTAACATAAAACCGGTGGGTATCATTACGGCATGTCGAGGAATTCTTAATCATCTGTCGACATTACTTATTGGACTACACTGTACTTCATATGATACGCATTGAAATGTACTGTACTATCAGTGGCGGCATTAACCGAGGCCTCGCAAAAACAAAAAAAATAAACGCCCGACGGAGCGAAAAGACATTTCCCGGTTTTAAAAATGTCGTCGGTAATTGTAACAATAGGTCCTCCAAGGCAATGCGAGGTCCCGGGCGGTTGCTCGATTACCGGCTACCATGGGCATTCCAGGAAAAAGTAATATCTAATTTTTACAAAACAGGTTAATATGGCGGGGCGCGGAATCTTACATGTATACTTGGATCTATACGAACTGGCGACTGGTAGAATTACCGTGGGACAGCACTTCCACTTGGATACTTGCAGCAATAGGAGTAGACTTCTGTTATTATTGGATGCACAGAGCTTGTCATGGTGAGTTACATGCGCTATCGAATATTAGAATCCGCAGAAAAAGTCCAAATGATACGATGAAAATCCCTAATACATCAATTTTATGATTTATCTGAATTCAAAAAGGTGTATCTGTGTTCGAGAAACATGTTTGTACGTCCGTGATTTTCTCAAAAACTACTGATCCGAATCAAAGGGTCTACTTCGAAAAACGAAATCCGTAGTTTCGGATCACGGATCGCACGTTTTGTTACTACGAAGTGTTACGGATCCGATGACGGATTCAACGATGGATCCGAGCGATTCATCGCAATATTTCAGACATGGAATTTATAAGAACTTATAAGGTTTTGCTATCCCTTTTTAAAACCATGTGCGGGGATAAAGTACCATTTCTTTAAAAAAAATGCGGTGAATTTATCCTACCACTACGGTAAGCTACATAACGTTGACGGATCCGAAGTAATTTGGTAGTAGAGTAAAATGCGAAGTTCGGCGTTTCTTCGTTTCGGACCGACGCGACGTTTCGACGTTCGTTTTTTGAAGAAGATCCTCAGATGCAATTTCTTTAACTAATGTTTTTTTTTTTGTAAGTATAATGTATTATTTATTATTTAATTTATAATAAATCAACAGAGGTCCATATCCTATGGGCTCAGCACCAGGTCCACCACACGTCTGAAGACTTCAACATGGGTGTCGGCATCCGACAGTCCATGCTGCAGGGCTGGTGCGGTTTTGTAAGTTTTAATTTCCTCTATCATAAGCGATATATATCTGAATCCGTGGGCCTGTTTGGGCTGGGTTTGTTTTGTTCCGATTTGAAGGAAATTGCAGCTAGTGAAATTTCTGGGTGTAATAATGTAAAAATAACAGCCCTGTATTATATACTGTCCCACTGTTGGGCACGGGCCTCCTCTACTACTGAGACGGATTAGGCCTTAGTCCACTACACTGGCCTAGTGCGGATTAGTAGACTTCACACACCCTCGAAAACTCCTATAGAGAATTTCTCAGGTATGCAGGTTTCCGCACGACGTTTTCCTTCACCGTTAAAGCAAGCGATAATTTACAAAGAAAACACACATATTTTTTTAGAAAAGTCAGAGAGTGTGTGCCCTTGGGATTTGAACCTGCGGACATTCGTCTCGGCAGTCCGTTCCACAACCAACTAGGCTATCACCGCTTTTATAATGTGGGTTAGTGTAATATCGAGTTCGGAACGTAATACAATGCTAGATAGTCCTCAGTATTTTATGATGCTGCTCCAATATGTTAAGGCCAGCGTCAAATTTCCGAATCAGTCAAGACGCTCTATTTATGTTTCCAAAATACGTGATAAATAAATAACGGAATTTTAGTGTTAAAAATCTGTCTACCCATTAGGTCGGCGTGATAAACGAGAACCGAAAATCATTAGCATTGCAAGCCGTTGCACAATATTTGAATATAAAAACAATATTCATGTGAAGAATTTCGCTTAAAGTAAGACTGGATAAGGTCAAATATGCGAGATCAGTTTTCAATATAAAAGTCCGTCATATTTATAGAAAATATCTCAGTTATTTTTTACCTCTATCCGGGACCCAGGGGCTTGACGTCCGGCATTCCAAATGAAGTATATATATTGAAAGACTTTGATTACGGCTTTTGTAGAGCATCGATGTTTTATTTTACGGGAAATGACGTCGCCTTTTAGTATTGAGCTCGAGTCGTTTGACGAAATGACAGCTTCTTTGAATATTCGCAAAACATTTTTGACTGAATTTTGTGTAAAATTATTGGTAGAAAATTCTTACCCTGGCTAATCAGTACGTAATGGATTATGAATTGTGATGATGCTACGTTTCATGTAATTGACTTTTTTTAAGATTCACACACTCACTGATGCACCCAATTTTACGCCGAGAGTATTCCGTCCCATGATGTTGCCATATTGGGCACAAATTTCTGACTCCGTTCCGATACCAAGTTAAAAATACAATAGCACATTTCCCGACCCGGGCATCAAATCCGAGACCTGAGCACTGCAGTCATACCATCATACAACTACTCCACCGAGGCAGCTTTAATAATCTAAATTATAACTCACAGTTACATGAAAAAATACCTTCCAACTATTGGTGCAATCTATATTCAGAGCAATATTTTACACACATTGATTATATTTTGTTTTGCCATTGCGTTTACCTCAACAGTTGCTTTATACTTGAACATATTTTAAAATATAAATGTAAACAAAACCCAAATTTCAGCTGGAAACAGAAAGCTTCGTCCAATTTTTACGTCAACCGCACACCAGCGGCAAAACATTGAAAATACATTACATTCATCACCGCATTTTAAGGAGAAACCGCTGGTCCGGGCTTTTGTTGCATAATGGTGTTAAAATATTATTTAATTTATGATTGTTTTTCTTTAATAATATGTGTTACTGCTTTTTATATTTATACAAAAGCATTGGTATGCAAGCTTGTATAAGATTTAATATTTAACGCATGATCATTGTTTAAACCAAAACCGTCATGATCTGAATCGTCTGTATGATTTTCAACCCTTATAATTTTAGCTCGTGTATCTACCACTGGCCCTGGCAATCCCACCTGCACAATTCGTGATGCACCACCAGTTTAGCTATTTATATATGTTCTGGATCCACACGGAGTCCATCAAGACCCTCGGACCTCTGGAGTATATCCTGAACACGCCCAGCCATCACCGAATTCATCACGGTATGATGTAGAAGTTTTTTTTAAACATAAGGTATATCTTGGATTTGATCCCTAAGGTTAATGGTTTGTTGATATTATGAGACTTAAATACCTTGGCAGAATAGTTGATGCATAACCACCTAAATCTTCAGAAAGATGCAATTTATAGAGGATAATACAGATTTATTTATTATTTAGAGTTTTAACCTTTTTCTTTTCATTAAGGCTCAAGGAACCTCAGTCCTTACATGTCACATCGTATTCTCACGTAAGATAGACGCTTGACATAAAGGTCAATCTTTAAGAGTATAACTTACAATGTGACCTAACAGGCTACAACTATACAGGGTCATTTTAACATCACGTTACTAAATGAAACCACATACTTATCTACTTGAAAATAACATTTTACAATAAGTTGCTTGAGCCGTAGATGTAAAATAAAAAAATGTAAGTTTCGAACAAAATAAATATTAATAAAAAGTAATTTTAATTTTCCGCGCCCTAAAGCTACTACTACTACTCTAAAAGAATTCGTCGCAGCGGCAACATCATACTTTCAGTCAGAAAAAGATCCACGCACACGCCATATACGCATTAAACTACAAAATGCATAAAAAATCAGAAAACTAAAACCAGGATTTTTGGTGAAAATATTAGTTATCAATGAATGATTTTTGGCACAATGTCAGGAGAGGTGAAGACGAGTATGTGGTTTCATTTAGTAACGCAATGTCAAAAAGACCCTGTATATCACTGTCGTTAATAATATTTTAACCTGTACTCCTATGTCACTTTCTTCCTTACGTCTTTTAATTTAGAGATCGAACTGACATAATGGATATTAACCACTGATAGGTTTTTTAATAATTAGATTTTTATATTTGTGTAATGGAATTTTGGTCGTTAAAAAACAATAAGCTTCTCCCTATCATATAGCTGTCGCAATGTGGGTTTGATATAACTCTGTCTACCCTTGAAAATGTATATGTAAATAATTCCAGGCAGCAACCCATACTGCATTGACGTAAATTATGGAGGCGTGTTGATTATTTGGGACAAGCTCTTCGGCACGTTCCGCGGCGAGAAGGAAGGAGACCGTATAGTCTACGGACTCATTTTCCAACAACCATCGTTCAATCCTCTACATTTGCAGGTACCACTAAAATATTTTTATTAGTTTGTTACATAAATATATTATTAAAAGGAGGTAGAAGAGGGAGGAGGCTTTGGTGATAAATGGGAAGATCATACTAATTATAAAATCCATGGCCCTTTTAAGCGAATTAAGGGATTAACCAGTATACACCCAATAAGACAGGTCGTCGTTACTCTTTCTAAGAGTATAACCAAGCAAAACATTATGTGTGACTTACTCTTATACAATTTCCTTGATTACCTAACTCCCAAAAAAACCATATAGGCATCCAGTAATGATATATTTTCTGCAATATTTGCATTATAATTTTGCGCCAGCTCAAAACGCAGGCTTTATTTTCTTGTTCGGGTTTGAAACAAGTTACTAAAACACATTCCTTCCTTACAGACGTTCTACACTAAATACGTGGTTAACAGCTTTAAGAGTTACGACAAATGGTCGCATAAAGTGCGAGCGGTTTTCGACAGGCCTAGTTGGAAGCCTGTACCCTACGTGCGTTTCAAAGACATGCCAGAAGATGTAAGAACTCCAATTGAAACTAAATTATAGCCAATATATAACTGATTAATTGAGTAGCATTTTGGATTTCGATTTAAAGAACAATAATATGCTGACATTGGGAGATCACGTTACCAGACTATAGTGAAATCAGCTTTTGCCCTAGCAACTGAATGGTAGTTGGCATTTGGGATCACTAGTTTTATTTCATCTCAGACTTGTTCATTTCTTTATTTAGTTGTATCAAAATCAGTACACCCAATTTTATTAACTTTGATAAGTTCAAATTTTTCGTATATATTCATACCCAGATTATATGTTCGTACCCATTGAATATTTTACAAGTTTAAGCCGATGCGTATCTTCCACAGCCCGCCATCCACACGCGGCCCAAATATGACGTCACCTTACCCAGATGGTGCACTGGATATTTACTTATTCACTACACTGCTGTCTTGTACGGATTCTACCAAGTTTTCCTGCGGCACTTGGTAAGATACTGACCATCTTAGACTAGTTGCACATAACGCATGTTATAGTGATATTGTAGAAACAACTCAAAGGTGAAATTTGGCACCATGTACAACTTGAAAAAGAAACTATGTTGCTTGAAATATCGATATTTTTAAGCCAAAACGGTGCTACACTTTCATTCATAAAGCGACGTTAAAAATACAGCTCGATCGATGAGTTGGATTGCCTAGGGTCCAAGCCACATTCTCCTATTTCCATTTCTATAAATGATACTAATATTATGGGCTATAACAGACTGCAGGGATCAGTGATATAAGGTGACCCTACTCGAATGCGGGTACACAAAAAACCCAAAAACGGGATTTTAACTCAAGGGAAACCGCGAACAACGGTAGTTAATATTCCACAAATAAATAGAACGGATATAATATCCATAACAATCTTGATTAGGAAACTAATATCCGACATTGAAACAATTTCCTTTGCTTACAGAACTTAATAGATCACAGGAGATTACTCGCACTGGTAAACAGTAATCATACCAGAAAATTATTATATTGACTATTGTCTATTATAATTATAAGTTAAATCCATATTACTGTTATTTATAATTGTATAAAGCGTGTTACCAGCCTCTGTCTAGGTCTCTAGTGGCATCGTATGGACTACGGACCTGAGTCCAATTCTCAGGTCGTGCATTATTGATCTTCTACATATTTGTCCGAGCTTGGCCCCTCAGAGGCTAAGTCAAATAGATTGTATAAGTTATTCAAACATCGTTAACTTATTCCTATATTTTTAGGAACTACCCTCAATAGATTGTAAAAGTAATCCGAAAGTCATTAATTCAAATGTCGTTTTTTCAGGAACTACCTTCATCTACACTTTTCATCCTAGTGCTGTACATATTAGCATCTCTAACCGTCTTCGGAATGATTCTAGACGCTTCACCAAAAGCGCCCTACTACGAAACTCTACGATGTCTCTCGTTCTTGACTCTTGCTAACTGGTTTAGTCCGATTTTGGCCGTCAATGTTATGATAAAATTTATGTATTTAATGTCAGGAATGTTTTGGTTTATATTCGTTTGTAATAGTAAGGAAATTCAACCTTATTGAATTAAAAGTTATTTAAAATTAAGTGTAAGAGAAGATTTCGGCATAATTGTGTCGACTGGCGAGAAGTAATCGTCTCTCATCAACCAATGCTATCTGGACCCTACTCCACTTACCATTAGGTACAATTTACCATGCCCGTCTAATATATGTAACATTTGACACATAAATAAAAAATACATAATACTTACTTAATGAATTTTCTTTATCCAAAAAACTAATTGCCTTTGGATGTTACATACTGTACCTTCGAAATATCATATAGATCAACAGGATATGCGTCTACTAACAGTCGCAGAAATTATGCCGGCCTTATTGGACATCGGCTGACCCAAAACCACAACTTATCAGAAGCTACTGTAATGGGTTTTTTACAATGTGCCTCTTGAATAACCCTTTAGTTCCTTTAAAAACCACAGTAGCTTACCTATGCTTAAAGTACCTACTTTTAAATATTCTCTGTTACTATTCAAAGCATTCGTTATTAATTCTTAAAATTAATTCATAGTTATTTTCCTTTCCACTTATGTATAAATACGAAAGTTATTGAAGATGATGGTCCATATTTGTTAAAAGTAACCGCAGAAACCTCAACGGATTGGGATGAAATTTAGCACACAGATCCGTGTCAAAATTCAATGTATTAGGCTGGGGAATAAGTTCGTAGCGTTTTTACTGAAAACTTTTAATTAAATAACTCAAAAATACAATTAACATAGTTTTGTAGAGCAGAAAGAGTTCTATCGAATGAATACTTACCCTTTGCCAAACAGCAAACATATCATTGTAAAATAAAAGAAATATAAAAACGCTATGAACTTATTCCCCAACCCAATATATAATATGTTCTACCATATCCTTAATTAATATACAGGCTACTTTGATCAAGATAAATTTCAGTATTTTATTCCGAAAACGCGGGTGAAGCCACGAGCACAACCTAGCCTACTATCAATATTACATCCTCATCTTTACACCAATGTCACGTATGACCACCTCGTAATAAATACCTATAAATAATTTTCTAGTTGACCTTTCGAACGTGAACTTGGCAATGATTGGGCCTTGCTGCAGTCATTATTAGAATGTCAGTTTGTTGCATTATTATAAACAAATTATTATGAACCTTATTTTACAAAATGCGGTTACATTATGTATTTGATCCTCATTTTACAAGGAAGGCTTAATGGAAGAACATATAAACAAAACAATCAAGTAACAAGTGGAGTGAGGTCCAATAGAACGTCGACTGACGGGATATGATTAACCCACGACAGTCGACACAATTTTGCCGGCCTGTTGGAACCGGATATACACTGGCTGATCCCGGAACACGACACACTTACGTGACCCTCTGTGGCGGGTTTTAACACCTTGTGTACAATGGTCTCTCTCCAGGCCGATATAAAATGTATCCTACCACCAAAACTCACAGCTAACAGAAATTGTAGTGTTTTGAACAGAATAGTCACACAAAAAAACACGTTCTCACATTTCGCATATACCTTCAAACCTTCGAATAGTTATAGTAATTAAATTTCTAAGTTTTAATTTATTCAGTGATGCAATAACCTCTCAGAGTTACTACATTTGTTTACAAAACAAATCATAAATAGACGTAACTTCGTTTCCATATGATTAGGGTTCCTCAGTCTGTAATTAGTTAAAGGGTTTTTACACTATCGTGAGCAAATTAAGGCCTTATTTAGATACAGTGATAATTCAATTTTAATTGACATCAAGCATCCCTTAATACTAGAGATTTGCAAGAGAAAATTTAATAGGTAATTACGTAATGTAACAAACTTTTGCGGGTTTAATTTTTCGATAGACTCGGTGGCGTAGTTGTATTGCGTACGCGGTACTACTATAAGGCTGAGGTCTTTAGTTCGAATCTTGGGTCGGGCAGTGAAAATAGGTTTTTCTAATCAACATTAGCCCGGAGTCTGGAAATATGCTCGGGAAATAGCAGTAGGCCTGCACCCTATAATTGAACATTATGAAACGCAGATTGTGAGTGTTACCTCTGCCTATCCCCGAAAAGGGTATAAGGCGTGATATTATTTATGTTAATTTTTCAGCAAAAAACTTTATACCTTATACTATAAATAACAAAATTAAATTTATGTAATCACCATTAATTGCATGTTTGTGAAGTCACAAGGTAACAAACAAACTTTCGGACACGATACGCGGATATTACGTTGTTGTGGTGAATAAAACCATTAAATATAAGTACATTTATCTTGATTGTTAATGGATCTTAATATTGATATATTTAACACTAGCTTTTGCCTGCGGCTCCACACGCGTGAAAAAGGTTCTCCGGGATAAAAACTAGCCTATACCACGCAAAAGGAATGTCGCTTTTCATTAGTGAAAAATTCGAAATCGCTTTAGTATTGAGATTAGCGCGTTCAAACAAACAACCAAAACTCTTCTGCTTTGTATATTAGTAAAGATGTGGAAGACTTACAGCTATACAGATATATGTCGAAGCCACGAGCAAAAGCTAGTATATAATAAAATAATTAAATAACGTGGCGAATTATTTTATTATAAATAGTCATAATTCGCACTTCACTGGTTGACTATTTCTATGATTCTTGGAAAATGGATATTATTTAAATAAATTACTTTATTTAAACGTTATTGATAATAACGGCACGATACTGTAATATTGTTACCTTGGTACGCGTCAAATCGGCACTATGACGTCTTTTTTACGGTTCCATACCTCCAAATATAACCCTTCACCTGGGCCTCCCCAGGCAAAAATAAAATCCGGGATAATATTTCCCAATGTAAAAGTAGCCTAGCACATAGGATTAATATAGCTTCGAATTAGTTGTAAAAATATCAAAATCGATTAAACAATTCCTGAGATTAGCGCGTTCAAACAGATTAACACAGAATTTGTATATATTTGAATAGTTTACGAGGAAAATACATAAGAAAAACAACATGCACGTAGATTAAAAATATTGCATAAACATTCAAACTATTACAAATGCTACAAAACAAACATTATACAATCAGACAAAACAATCGTGGCGCTCGCAAAAAGTTCATTTGAATTCAATAACAACTATAAACTGCGCCATAGTTCTCCGAACTATTCTTCTAGCTATACTCATACATTACTTGCAACGTAAACAAACCTTCACTATGCCTTGTAAAACACTTTTAAAATAAATGCGCATACATGATTTTTATTCTTCAAAAGGTAGGCAGGGGATAAGTGCATTTTTCACCTTGCGTATTCTGTCTCATGATGTCATTTGGCGAGCCTATCGCTATTTCGGGCAAAGATTCTAGACTAAGCTAATACTGAGCAGAAAAATCCTATAGCATTGCTCGACCCGGAATTCAAACCTGAAACCCCAGAGGCATTCGATAAACATATGTTTAATATAGCAGGAGATTGTATTATTTGCTTGGTCTCGTCACAACGTATGAAGGGCTAACGTGTATAAGGGACTGTGAGGAACCTTTGGTTTTATTTATAAAACACCATTTCGACTTCTCTAAAACCATTTGCTCGGGACTGGATGCTCACTAATAATGTATGTAAAGTGAACGATCGTACAAACTAAGTCAAGTCGTTTCTGCAATTTGCTCAAAAAGAAAGTTGTAATATCACATAAAATATTTATATAGAGGAAGATATTTATCGTAAGCGTTGGACTGATGCCGCTAACTCTTGCACCAAGCACGATACAAAATAGCCACAAAACTGTGCATATTTCGGTCTGAATCAATTACTCATAATGTTTTACTTCACCGTAAAAGCAAGCGATAATTCGCCAAGAATACGTACATAACCGTAGAAAAGTCAGAGGTGCGTGCCCTTGGGTTTGAACCTGTGCATATTTATCTCGGCAGTCCGTTTCACTCCTTACTAGGCTAAAAATTATTTTACAGTAATACAGTAATATATATATATGGATATATATAGATGGATCCCTATTTCCCTTGGTCACGCCATCACGCGTGAACGGCTGGACCGATTTCACAATTTTTTTTTTTTTTTTTTTTGTTGTCAGAAGAAGGATCTTATGAAAGAAAAAATTAAGGAAGTTGAATGGAACGTTAAAAAAATTTAAAAAAGGTAATTTTAGCGATTGACAGAATGCGCGCTGCAAATTCATAGTTGACAGGATCAGGATCGTCTGTCGGGTCAGCTAGTATATACATAGTTATATAAAATATAATATCTGCCCTATATTATATACTGTCCCACTGCTGGGCACGGGCCTCCTCTACTACTGAGAGGGATTAGGCCTTAGTCCACCACGCTGGCCTAGTTCGGATTGATCTTCACACATCCTCAAATTCCTATAGAGAACTTCGTAGGTATTTTACAGTTGCTACAACTATGTTGCTCCACCAATCAACAGTTGATTATAACACTTCACGAACAGAGATCGTGCAGCACCTAAACTTCCATCAAAAAAACGCTTTTGCGCATATCACAATTAAAATTGTTCTAATTTTTTTTATCAAATGTCACGTGTATAGAAACGTGTACTTGTTTTCTTCATTCACAAACTGGATTATGTAGCATTGAACTCATGAATGGAGAATGGTTAACTAAAGTTATCAGCGCTCGTGACGTGGCCAATATTCGTATCGATGCAGTTAACGAATCTATATAAATAAAAATGAATCATCGAAATGTTTGTACGCGCATAACTTCCAAACGGTTGCACCAAATTGGATAAATCTTTCTTTTGTGTGTTCTTTATTGTCAGGAGAAGGTTTGAGAAGATAAACATTAAGGAAGTTGAGCAGAAAATTAGAAAATTTAAGAAATCTTAACGACAATATTATTTTTACATAACTGTGAGTTGTTTGAAATAACTCTAAGCGATTGACAGAATGCGCGGTAAGTTCATAGTTAAGACGGGACAACGTCTGTCGGGTCAGCTAGTACGTATATAAATATGTTACTAAGCAAGAAATAAAAGCCTTATTATTAATATTATTATATCTCTACAGTTAGACAATTATATGTGTAAAAAAAATCGTGTTGTCGATTCCCGTGCATTTTGGGACACTCTTTTCTGGCAACACAATTTACAATTCGAAGTTTAAATGTTCATGCTTAAGTATTTTAGTTTCAATTTCGTTCGCGGGGCGCTGTTCAAATTTCCACACAAAACTTAACTTAAACTATTACGTTAACGATACTGTATCGTAAATATTCGTGTTAAGGATACAGTTATGAATGGCGAGTGATAAATGTGTTACCTTCGCTGAATGAAGGAAATCTAAAGTTCATCCCTGTACCCTTCATGCTTAGATGGAAGTAAAACTAATAATTGATTTTCAATTCCAATCTTGAATAGCCCGTTTGATAGTTAAAAAACTCACAATAATAGTTTTATATAAAAAATATATATATATCTTTATTTACTACTACACAAATCTTTCTTATTAGCTATCAGGAGTAATTTACTTTTAAACATATAAATGGCAGTCCTAGGAAAATGAACAAGAGAATCATCTAATGCCACCACACATTTGGCACTAGTAAAACTACACTTTCTACAGACCATTCAGAACCGTGTGAATGCATCGCAAGTTCTTGTCGCTTAAGCTTTTCCCATTTTCCAATGATTTATGTTCAAAAACCGACACTCGGCCATATCGACATCAAACTACTGACGCTTACAAGCCCACGCAATCCGTGCCAAACGCCTTATCCACACGTTTGAATTTATGGTGGCATGGCGAGGCTTGGAAAATGTGTAGTTTCAGCATTATTTGATCATCGTACCTCATATACTTTAAAAATACTAGATACAGCCTTAAAGATGCTCAACACAACACAATAAAATCATAAAAAATATGGTTGAAAAAAGTTCCAAAGTTCCTAAGAATTTGTATTAAAAAATATCGTATTCAAAAGGGTACCTACCTATATGCATCAAATTCTTAAAACACTGATGCATAAGAAAATAATGATCGAAGAAGTTCCTTCCTTATACTTATTATTCTCTCCGGTTATGTCGGATCACCGTCTCACGGAACTATGAGAGTGAAGGAACGGATAGTGCTTGTGTATTACGCACACACTTGTGCACTATAATATCTCCTGCATACCTGACTGATCACCGTGGCCGAAATTCGGTTAAGAATGAATTAATCATACTTATTGTAGTAACAATTAAATTGAAGGATTAAAATAAAAATATATATAAATATTGAAAACATGAAGCCAACATTCAACAAAAGCTATCAAATAATTATAAAAATCAATAAGATATCTCACTGGTTAAAAATGTGATTTAGATCAGGTCGTGGAAAATTTTATTCTAATTTTAATTAAGTTGAGCTTACATCATTTTTCGATTCGATGGCCATATTTTATTATTTGAATAAATTATATAAGCTTATTACACGTGCCATGATATTTTGCATGGAAAAGATACAGGAAGATCTCCGCTGAAATAAGAATACATAAATAGACGAGCTTATGCCTACGACTTCGCTTGCGTGTAAGAGTTTTTTAGAGATAAAAGTCCAACTTTGCTGTTTTCTGGGATATGCAAACTCGGGAATTCCGAGACGTGATTTATTTACAAATTTAATACAAATCAGTTCTCTGTTACTTTTAACATCGTATCTAGGACACCCCCCCCGCGTATAGTAACAACAATACACAAGGTGTAAAACCCGCTATAATGACTCACGTAAGTGTCGCGTTCCGGGATCAGCCTGTGTATATGCAGTTACAAACAGGCCGACATAATTGTGTCGATTGTTGAGGGGTAATCGTCTATCATTAGTTGCTATTTTATCTGATCCCTACTCCACTTACCATCAGATGAATTGAGATCATTTACCGAGCCAATACAAAAACACATTTCCGCATTTCTAAAATTTGTAATATTTATGGTCCCAGCTTTACTGCAGGCTTTTTGAAGCTTGCAACGAAGCCTTTCGTATTGTGTCAATGTCATCAAACTAGTTTTTTATATATTAACCAAATGACCTTCACAATCTAATAAAATATTGTTATTTTGCACAATTTGTATTCATGAATAAATGCAAGTCATTGTTGATTGAAATGTTGTACTTAAGCTATTTTTAATTGATAATTATAGGTTTATTGTATGATTAAATCTTTACAGATAGGAACGACGATTGGCTATTTCTACCACAGAACAGCGGAATCTTATTCTGATTTCCTTTGTTTGAACGCCGAGACGAGCTTGCCGTTTGCCTGATGGTAGGCGATACGACCTCCCATTAACAGTAGAAACGCCATACATCTTTAATTATAAAGTATTTCTTGGTATTCCACTACGCTCGCCTTCCTGAGCCATAAGGTGTTAAGTCTTATTATATTCAGGGGCCTTATTCTCTATCCCGCACGTTATTTTGACAGTGCGTAACAAGCGCGTAACACAACGCATCATGTTTAGGACTATAGAAATTTGGCTTACAGAATACCATTCCACGCACGTTTCTCAAAGATAACATGACACGGCCGCGTTACGCGGCTACACTATCATACAGAATAAGGGCCCTGTAGTTACACTGGTGACTAGTTACAATGTCCTTCAAACCGGGGCACAACAGTGTAGTCACTGTTGCTTAGCGGCAGAAATAGTCATTACAGTGGTACCTAGCCAGGCGAACTCTCACATATGAGAGACCCACCACCAGTAAATCTGTATATCGCATGTCATTTTGACAATGCGTAACAAGTACGTAACGCACCGCGTCGCGTTTAAGACAATTTCCATACAGAATACTATTCCACGGTAATTTTACTAAGGTTAACACAGCCGCATTACGAGTTAACACTGTCATAGAAAATGAGGCCCCAGTGCAGAAGAATTGGAGTGATCTAGTTAGTAAAAGATTTTCAGTAGACAAAATACTTGGTATTAAAAACTTAACATCCTAAGTCTCAAGATAATGAGAGCGCTTGTTAAAGAAACTTATAAAATGTAAAAAAATATGTTTTCATGGAAAATGTAGTCAGCATCAGATGTATTCTGAGAAGTACGTACATTCAGTTTAAGAATAAATCCGAAGCAAAATAGATGAGATTATTTATTTCTTGTACTTCTATTTCTAGATAGAATGAAAAATTCTTAGAAAAAATATTTTTCAAGCATCTTTGATCTACACACTCGTAAAACAAAGGAGTAGAATGAGTCTTATTTTATACTAAAAATAACTTTTATGCCGGTTGAACACCAAAATATATCCTACTAGCTTTTGCTCGCGGCTTCGCCCGCGTTAAGGAGTTTTTCGGGTTAAAAGTTCCGCTATGTATTTTCCCGGTATAGAAAGGAACCCATAACCTTCTCAGGGTGCAAAACTATCTACGTATCATTCATAAAAATCTGTTCAGTAGATTTTAAAAAAATCGATATCATACAGACAGATAACGGGACTTTGTTTTATAATATGTACCAATGCAGATGTCATTTTACTTTCGCTTTCATGGCTAAGAAAATTACACATAGAACATAGCTTTACTTATTTTGAATTATTATATAAAAAATATTTCAGCTACGCGAACTCACTTAAATTAACTTACTTTTGCTTTTATCTACAACCAAAATTACTTGATGGAAAAACAGTCCTTACTTAACTTAAACTTAAAATGAATTTAGTTTTATAGCAAACGAAATTTTGTTCAGTTCTCGCCGTAGACAGCTAGAAATAATTGATACTCAAATGAAATGAAACTTTAAGAAAATAAACACTTAAGGCTTGTTTTAGAAACTTCAAACTAGAAAACTCCAAGTATAGCTTAAAGTATCTATCGCAGTCGTTTAAGCGAAATTATAACAAGTGAAAAGTTATGAAACAGCTCGTACTTTGTCTAACTTTGTCTTGGAAAAGAAATTTTCTTTCACTGGACGGTTTATTTATCTTTAGAAAATATAAAGTAAATTATGGCCCATAGATTGTTTGAAATGAAACTGTATAAGCTCAGCATACACGAACAAATTTGTTTTGTACATAATTTTTTGGTTTTGCATCATTTGATATTTAAATTTTGGTTACATAGCCTATGCATATGCAATATCAATGTCTACCATTAAATGGTGTTAATTTTTTTTTTCTTCTTCTATGTGAGGGGATGATTAAACGATCTGTTTTTTCTTTCAAACGTGTCTCAACAAACGCGCAAATCTCTCGTTCAGTTTTCTAAAATTACAATATAAATAATAAATGTTGATTGCTATCTTGTAAAGCATTAATTTTATCTGGTGTCAAATTTGAAGGCTTGATGAGCTCGAAACTAACGAGGTTTAATCAAGCAAGTTTAAACTTTAAATTTATTTAACCAAAGTTAATTCTCAAAAACTTTACAGAAAGCCAAGCGGTGAAATGATTTATTTTTAAAAAACTACATCACTTTGTGTCATAAAATTTTTATTAACAATATTAATTTTGACGCTCGTCTGTCAAGGCTTTATGTTATACGATGGGTTCCGTATAATAAAAACTGTAAATTGTCTGTTGGTGTAAACATACTTTTCTATTTTTCCATTTCAATAAGCCGCGTCTAGTCGGGAGTGGAGCGGATTGCAAAGGTCGTGGGTTTGACTCTAGCTCCCACGGCACACATGCGTGACTTTTAAGGTAGAAATGTGTGTATATTTTTCATTTGAAACATTGGGAAACATCGTGATGAACCCTAAGAATATATTCACAACTTTTGTATTACAAATAATATCAGCACTAAATTATATTCTGTCCCACTGTTGGGCACGGGCCTCCTCCACTACTGAGAGGGATAGGCCTTAGCCCACCACGCGCGCCTAGTGCGGGTTGATAGACTTCACATACCCTCAAAATTCCTATTGAGAACTTAACATCTTCTCTCAGTGGCCGTCCTGAGCCGAGGCCGTGACCCTTTAGAGGGTCGCCCTCAGCATGGTCACTTAAGGGCTCGCAGTGCCTAAAGCACTCACCCGCAAGATCGGTGTGTTTGTATAAGCCGGCCCTGCTAGGCTAACAAAGGTATGTCAGGTACAAAAAAAAAAAAAATATTGAGAACTTCTTACGTATGCGATTTCCTCACAATGTTTTCCTTTACAGTTAAAGCAAGTCATAATTCACAAATAATACACACATAATTTTAGGAAAGTCAGAGGTTTGTGCCCTTGTAAATTGAACCTGTGGGCATTCGTTGGCTGAGAACCAAACATAAACCCCCTTAATAGTAATAATAGAGGAAAAATATATTATTGAGTATATCTAGATACCATTAACTTTTTAACTAATTGCAATCGACAGTCACGCATTCCAATGTAAATATATCTTCATGCTCAAACCACGATATGGTTAATGTGTAAGCCAATTATTTAAATATGGCGTAAGAATACTAAAAACAATTATAGAATCGTAATTGCTGTTGTCAAATTATGGCGTAATTCGTCATGATCAGTCTTATTTATAAAAATTTCGTAAAGCTATGCTTAGTTAAAACACAAATTTACTCGATCACCTGTAAGCCAAAACCCGCCATCTTGCTTCTTAATAAGGCTTAATTTAGGAAACCGGTGATGTTTTCGACAGCTATTTAAGCAATTCTTAATCACTTCTTAGCGCTAAAACAAGTTTGTAAGACTGGATAAATTTTACGAAGAGGCAAGTTGCAAAAATTTAATTCATTACTGTAACCAGCGTATGAAGTTTTTTCTTCTTCTTCTGCCTTTATGTTCACCCAATGCTGAGTGTAGGCCTCTTGCATTGCACACCAGGTTGCTCTGTCTAGGGCAGTTTAGTCATGTTCATATGTAACTTGCTTGCTTAATATTTACAAATGCAACGCTCATTTCCACTACAAATAAGAACTTTCCCGCCCACACACACACCACTACAACTGTAAACCAGGATCAGCAGTGGCACACGATGACACTGAGCGGTGAAACTCAATGAGTCTCGGGGAACACTAATCTGTCTTTATCCCATAAATAATTTAATCAAATAGAAAGAAACACGACTGCCTATAAACAGCAGGAACATCAACCAAGACCGTGAACTACAAAGTATTGTTTGGTATTCCACTGCGCTCGCCATCCTTACACATGAGATGTTAAGTTTTAATATAACAAGTAGTTACACTGGCAACAACGCCCTTCAACCCGAAATACAACCGTACCTACACAATGCTGCTTGCCAACAGAATTAGACATTGCGGTAGTGCCTACCCAGGCGAACTCTCACATATGACCTACCACCAGTATATTATGGTACCTATTTCATAGTAAAGTCAACCTTTATGTAACTTTTCTTCCAACCACGTCATACGGCGGAATACACACGGCGAAAAAATAAAGGAAAAGTGCACTCGTGGTGCCTCTGCCTTAGTCAAGGTTAAATGGCGTATGTGCTATCTTGATTTTTATTAGTTTATTTATCCTTAATGCACTTATCAACCTAGATATTACAATATAAATACTGTAACCATGTAATTGATTCAATTAAATTAACATAACCGGTATCTTCTTATGAAAGTGGTGTTGCATGTTGCATCATGTTTCAAGTTCATTACCATTGTGGGGAGATTTATGCGTGATTTATGGTAAATTGATGGATTGTAGTTAAGTAATAAGTGTGGTAATTGCTTCGTACACGTGGATTGGAAGGAATATGTAGGTAGTCGAGCAGCGAGACTAATGTTTCGCTGGCTTATTATTACAAGGTCCTATGTTAAGTTACCACTATAGTAGATATGCAATTTAAATTTTTCTTTGGTAAACATTAAAAAAGATAATCATTTTTGGTTCTCGCCTTATTTATCTGGGTTATTAGTATTTTCACTGAAAAATAATTACAATCATGTCATATATAATTCAATCTGTACATCAAATATAATATTAATATGAACTAAAAAAGACATAGCAACTCGTCAACCTAAAACATAACTCAAGACTTGCAATACATAGAAATGAATGCATATAAGTTTTATTTTTAATACGCACATACACTCACGCCTTTTCATCCTGAAGGGGTAGCCAGAGACGCACCTGGTGCACCCACGTTTCATCACGCCTATTACGTCCCATGATGTGATAGGTAACGAGCCTATAATCATATCGGATACAAATTTCGTACTCTCTCCTGAGTAGTAAAACCCAATATCATTTTGCCCGACTTGAGTTTCGAACCCGATATCCCAGCACTGCAATCATACCTTAATTGAACTCCACTGGGGCAGTCAGTTTTACTTTAATAGTTTCCTTATAGCCATTTTTTTACTGTTTATTTACGGAAACAATAAAGACTGGGCCAATGTTAAGTAAAAATACCTTATTGGAATTACATAATTTGCGTAAGGACAAACATACAATTAAAGCTCAATAAAGCCGTAATTAAAGTCCAAAAAAGCGGCGATAGCCTAGTTGGGTGTGGAACGGACCGCCGAGGCGAATTTCCGTAGGTTCAAAACCCAAGGGCAGACATCTCTGACTTCTCTAAAAAATATGTGTATTATTTGTAATTATCGCTTACTGTAACGCTGAAGGAAAACATCGTGAGGAAACCTGCATACCTGAGAAGTTCTCTATTGGAATTTTAAGGGTGTGTGAAGTCTACCAATCCGCACTACAGCGTGGTGGACTAAGACCTAATCCCTTTCAGAAGTAGAAAAGGCCCGTGCCTAGCAGTGGGGCAGATATGGGGCAGATATATATATATATATATATATATATATATATATATATATATATATATATATATATATATATATATATATATATATATATAAGGCGCGTTGGGGTAAGATCTTAGGAGGTGTAACATCGTATAAATCAAATAACTCGCAATTGTGTTATAATTTTTGTTTTTGGACAACACTACCTGCGACCCCATTTTCTTGCTTACGTTGCACTAGTTCACATAAATGATTCCGTCAAGTAATTAATGTTTACGGTGCTAACAAACAAAATATCGGTATTTCGTCGTTCCCTGGCAGATCCGGATTAACCCCATGCAAGAATTTGCCTAATTTTAATTGAGTATTTACTGTTTTCAAATAATTTTGTAGTCATATAGTATCATAAAGGAAATAAATCTTGTGACTTCTTTATTCAAATTTGTCGAAACACCTATATTCCCTGAGATCCGATCTTTACCCATACAATTATTTGTCGTTAAAGAACGGATAAATATCGTTCGATCTAGCACTTGTAAAATATTGCAAATTTGTGTCAAAATTTACACACAAAAACGTCTGAACTCAATAATTATGTAATTTTTTTTAGCTCAGTTGAATGATCAATTTTGTTTATTTGTTATTTATTTACACGTGTATGAACTATTTCTTAGAATATTTTTATAAATATCTACAGTGTTAAGCATGAGGGGTAAGATCGTAAGCCTAGAACTTTTAAATAAACAAATTTCGCTTCTAAAAATATCTCACGATATTTTTAAAGATTTTTGAATGTTTGTAAATGACTATCTAGATCAGAATATGCTCTTTTTATGGATTTTAGAATCCCTGTATCATAGACGATTTTAGATAGTAGTCCGAACTATACCTGTGAAGGTCCTATCTTTCTCACACATTTCTAAAAGTATGGTACTTTTTTAAAGCCTTATAAAACATTAACTATTATTTTTAAGGAATTGAAAAAATATATACCATTTAGTACATTTAATAACATGTAGCTAAGTTAATGATTCATTATGATAACTCCTATAGAATTCTTGTAAAAAAATAATTCGAGAAGACTGTTTAACACGTCGAAAAAGCGTCCGATTTAACCCCAACGCACCTTTATGGCATATATATATATATATATATATATGCCAATGCCACGTTACAGATTTACATACATTTAGAACCGGTTAGAAGTTTTAAATTTGCTTAGCTTCTTCTGTAGCCGTCGATACACTACTGGTTGGCGGTTGATTTTAACAATGCTATGGTACTTACTCTAAAATGTCCTTTAACGTATCGTGCATAGAGAATTGCACAAAAAAATATGGCAGTACATAAATTTTTCACTGAAATAAGGATATCGAATATTTTTCCCTAACTAGTAGTTAGATATTATAAGCACGAGCAATATTTTCAAAGTACGATGCTTACGATCGTCAATTATTTTATAATCAGTAGGTAGAATAAAATTATAATTTTATGCAAAAAGTAGTTTTCCCGTACCGGGAATCGAACCCGAGCCTCCTGGGTGAAAGCCAGGTATCCTAGCCACTAGACCATACGGGATGACGATGGAGTCGCTATTTTACGGACCACATGATTTTTAAACAGTATTTTATAATAAATTTATCGTTTTATTCGATAAAAAGTAGGCGAAAGAAAGAAAGTTTTATTGCTAGCACAATTTTAAATACACACATTACTACATTAAACAAAGAGAATTACTATATTATTAGTAAATAAATAAACAAAAATAACATTAAGTCCAGCAAATGTACCTCATTTAGCTAAATGCTACAGTACGACCTAAGTAGTACTGCAAGTTCGATTTTCGATGGGTTTTCTGTAAATGTAATTACCTTTACTTGCTTTCGCTTGGAGCTTTACATGCGGAGAAACGTTATAATTTAATTAGTACAACTTTTAACGGTTTAAATAATGGATAAGAACACTAAAAGTTTATTTTAGAATACGAGGTTTCTATGGTATATTCGAAAAAGTGCTAATAAAATGTCATTAAAATAAGTTTAGACTTTTTGAAGATCACAAGGGAAAAAAACGGAAAGAAAAAAATAAACATGTTAAGGCTTTGTTAATAACGTAATATAATTAATAAATAGCAATTATGAACCCACGAATCAAAATCATTAGGCGCAGGATGTCCACTACTAAACTGAGCCTACACCAAAGATTTCCAGTTCGACCTATTAGTAGCGAACCGCATCCAGCGACCTACGGTGACTTTTATTTTCTTACTTATAAAAAATTTGCAAAGCTATGCTTAGTTAAAACCCGCCATCTTGCCTCTTAATAAGGTTTAAGCTAGGAATACCGGTGATGGTTTGACAGCTATTTAAGCAATTCTTAACCACCTTTTAACGCTAAAACAAGTTTGTAAGTAAGACTGATTATGTCATAACCCACAGATAAATATTTTCTTGTTTAGACGTACTTTTTTATTCGTAGTTATATGTAATTATATTTTCATATATAATATTTAGATTACGAATCCGTATCAACATATTAGTAATTCTTATATGTGCACGACAAAGTGACCCCGCTGCATCTGACGGTAAGTGGAGTGGGGTCCAATAGAATATTGACTGACGAGACATATTATTTTAATTGCTTTAAATGACGAGACTGCCGAGACGAATGTCCGCAGGTTCAAATCCCAAGGGCACACAACTCTGACTTTTCTAAAAAATCATGTGTGTATTCTTTGTGAATTTATCGTTCGCTTTAACGGTGAAGGAAAACATCGTGAGGAAACCTGCACATCTGAGAACTTCTCTATAGGAATTTCGAAGGTGTGTGAAGTCTACCAATCCGCACTAGGCCAGCGTGGTGGACTAAGGCCTAATCCCCTCTCAGTAGTAGAGGAGGCCCGTGCTCAGCAGTGGGCGAGTATATAATACAGGGCTGATATTCTTATTTATTATTATATAAATGACGAGACTAGCTTGCCGTTCACCTGATGGTAAGCGATACGTCCGCCCATAAACAGTAGAAACACCATCCAACACCTTGAATTACAGTATTTTTTTATTACCCCTCGGCAGTCGATGCAATTATGCCGGCCTGTAGGAACCCGATATACACAGGCTGATCCCGGAACGGGACACACTTACGTGGACCACTATGGCGTGTGTTAACACTTTGTGTGAAGTCGCTATCCGAGATATTAAATATATCCCATCATCAGCAACGTTACGATACGGTAGTTAATGTTATTAGAAACCTATAAGTCATAGTTTTATACTTATTTAAATTGTCCATATATCTATCATCTTAGCTATTAATGTAAGCTATAATATTCCTCAATATTATTCAATAGGTATGCAAAATATTCCTATTCATAAATAAAAAATATTCATAATAAATAATTCAGACAACCTTTAACTTTAACGAAACTAGATGAACTTGGCGTATCATTACTTGAAAAATATTAGCAAAACAACTCACTCAATAGACCAACAAATAATTTGAAAACTATACTAATATATAAAGTTGAAGAGTTTGTTTGTTTGAATGCGTTAAACCCAGGACCTTCTAAACCGATTTTGGATTTTTTTTTCACTAATAGAAATCTACTTTATCTTTTTATCCTGGATTTATATTCCAGAATTTTTTTGAACACGGGCGAAACCGGGAGTAAAAGTTAGTGTATATATAACTGTCAGTCTGTTTTAATTTATTTCACATGCATTAATCTAAAATTTATTGATTGAATTTCCTAACTGAATTTCGGCCACGGCGGCCAATGTCAACCGAGATTAGCTAAGCATGAAGGAAATATTATAATACACAGGCGCACTCTCTGTTCCTTCACTCTCATAGTCCGGTGAGACGGCAATCCGTCATCATCGGAGAGAGATCAGGCCATGGGGTATCACACCACCAACTTCCTGACTCTGAGCTGGGACTGCGTAATTTTTTTAAAATGGAAAAACTCAGTTACAATTATTTCGACCGACCCGGGATTCGAACCCAGAACCTCAGAGCAGTAGTCATACCCGTACTATGCAATTACAACTACGCCACTGAGGCAGTTGCTAAACAATTATTATTATTGAATTATTCACAAGCGGAGTCACATCTGAGCTTGTATCTTATATTATTGAAAGTTTTGAAGTTTCTTAAAAGTAAACACTAACTTAGCTGAACAAGTTTCAATGAAAACTAGACCATACATATATTACCAGAGTTCTTATCTCAAAGAACTATACTAAAGATTATTTATTTATTGTTAATATACAAAAGTATACAGGCGGACTTAATGCCATAGGTATTCTCTCCCAGTCAACCTTAGGGTGGTGCAGAAATAAATAAGGTAGGTGCATCACGGTAATATTAAACCATCGATATATATGTACTACATACTAGATTTGGCGTTTCGAACATTCACTATGTTCAACTGAATTGAACTACAATCCATTCAAATTGACTTTAGTTTCGTCAATATTGACAGATTGTGGTTGTGTACGGAGTGGCGCTCATGATATAAGAACTCGAGTCAAGTGTAAACCTGGATTTGAATAAAAAATATTAGTCAAATAAGTAAAAATATTTGTTGTTCAAGCGAATAAATAGGTTATAACAGTGACGTTTTCTTTGCCATTTTAGTTCAGATTTTGAACGAATAGTTTATATGGACGACCGTGTCTATAGAATAGACATCGATGTGTGAAACGTAAAAAATAGATTATTTACGCGGGCAAAACCGCGAGCAACGCCTAGTATCTAAAAGTCATTGACATTGATACTAAATTATTGCTATGTCTTCCTATTTTATCAAAACACATAAATTCTTTGTTGTTATACATGGAATGTTATATATAGCCGTCTAGTTATATAATACACGTGATATTTAAGAGGTAACAAGGAAGTTTTTAGTTTTCCTAGCACGTATTTTATACGTAAGAAGAATCTTAATGCTTTGTTAGATAAATATACCTTTGTTTATATTAATAAATAGTGGTATGATATTTATATCCGCCCGAATAGCGACCACCGTACACAAGGTGTTAAAACCCGTCATAGTGGCCCATATAAATGTGTCGCGTTCCGGAATCAGCCTGTGTATCCAATTCTAATCCGGCATAATTGTGTTGACTGCCGAGGGTTAATCATCTCTCGTCAGTCGACATTCTATTGGACCCCACTCCACTTACCGTCAGGAGCAGTGGAGTCACTTTGCCCTGCTCGATTAAGAAAAATACTATGATTTAAAGCACATAATATAAAATTCCAGTTTTCACCATATGTAGACGCACCTACTTTATCTATTGCTGCGCCTAAGGTCGACCAGTAGAATTCCCTGCCATATTAAGCCTTATACTTCTAAATATATAAAGTGTAAATAAATATAAAAAATAATAATACTTATTATAGTATCAGGCGTTGAATAATACTTAGATAAAAAACTATATTAAACAATTTTATGGAAAACAAAACAGATATAAATTATTTCGCACCGGAAGAACGGAAATAAACCTGCGGTTGGTAGTAGAGTGACTCGCACGATTTGACCTTAACGACGCTGTAGAGGCTTTTAAGTAAGCGAAAATAAAATTATCAATATGATAGACCCATGCTGGGGCCTTATTCTCTATCCCGCACGTTATTTTGACAGTGCATAACAAGCACGTAACACAACGCATCATGTTTAGTACTATAGAAATTTGGCTTACAGAATACCATTCCACGCACATTTCTCGAAGATAACATGACACGGCCGCGTTACGCGTTTACACTATCATACAGAATAAGGGCCCAGTATTTACTAATTCTATATTTGTACTATTAGATGATTTTATGAAAGATAATTTAAATCAAAAAAATTACACGACCTTTCAATGAACGCAAATGGAAAAATTTTAGAGACTCGCTGTAAATGTTTATGTAGTTATACTTTCGAAGTTAATAAGAAAAAAATCTGAAGACTTCATTTTGCATCGGCCTGCCCCGGTGAATTTAAATGGTTAAAATTACTCCCGTTCTGAGGTTGAAGATTTAAAACCCCGGTCGGGTGATGTGAAAGAAAAAAAAAGCCCGTACGCATCATCTTAAAACTTAAACTATAACTTGCAAATTCTGCATGGTGGCAGAAAAATACATTGCTGTAGCTCATATCTAGGCGGACTTTTGCATAAAAGAGATATTTCTTATACGGGTATGACAAAGTGACCTGGACATGATGGTAAGCAAATCCAGATAGAGTAGATCAATGACGTTTTACAAATAGACGCGTCATAGACTAACAAAATTGCACATTAAAACAGCGCAGTATATATAGTCACATACCTACAGCCCTACCAGCTCGCATTGATACGGTCCGACTGAACCCGAATGGGCCCGAGCGTCGACCGCCCCGTCGCGTCGCAATGACAGTCAAATAAAATGCATTCATTAGTTAAAAATAAGTGTATACTTATTACTAACATATGAAATGAAAAGTTTTTTTCATTCACAGTTGGAGTATAATTTGTACATCGTCTAAAAACACAGGAGGGCATTTTATTTATAAAAATACAAGAAGTTAGTAAGCCGACTAGCCGCGACAGTGGTTGGAGTTGGTTGAATGTCGGGCAATTACCTTGCTTTCGTCTTGCCAGTATTGAGCTCGGACTACGTATCTATGTAATAAAAACATCTTAGGAGTTAGGAGTAGATGACGTAGGACGATTGTCCCTCCCCAGTCGACACAATTTTGCCGGCTTATTTGAAACTGAATACAAAGGCTAATCTTGGAACGCGGCACACTAACGTAGGCCACTATAGCGAATTACTAGACCTAAAATCTATCTCTTGTTTCATAGGCATACCGTCTAGAGGAAAATTAACAGTTAGCTGCGTGATAAAGTTAACTGTTTACATTATATAATTATCTCTTGATCTATTATTAACTATAGATGATTATATAAAGGTATAACTTAGTTCATATAATCTTGCCTGTCATATCTCAACACAGTTTTTTCACCCATCTTACCTTATGGCTCAGGATTACGAGCGTGTGAGTATCACGCAGTTTTAATTCAAAGTTGTGTATGTTGTTGCTACTGTTTATGGGTGTATCGCTTACCATCAGGCGAGCGGCATACACGTCTCGTCATTCAACGGCAAAAAAAAATCTTGTAACGTCGTTTAAATGACGGTGACGTCCACCTCCTCCAGGCGATAAAATTCAGAAAAACGCGTGGATGAAAAACCCATACAAAGCGGCTTTTGAGTGCCTAATTTTTGATATTCACAATTTCTTTAAATCTATTTAATTATTTCATTGCGAGGTACGATAAATAATGTTCTTAGAGACTCATTGATGGTCACGCTCTGATGAAATTTACACAGGATTTTGTAGCGTTGTGAGGATGACTATAAAGCCCTGTGACACCATACAAAATATCATCATCATCAGCCGCAGGATGTCCACTGCTGAACATGGGCGTCCCCCAAAGATTTCCACATCGACCTACTGGAAGCGGCCTGCATCCAACGATTTCCTGCTACATGTATAAGGTGAATAAATAGATATAATTATATAATTCATCATGTAATGCAATTTGTAGGAACACTGTATGCATTTCATAGAATTTGTAATTTGCTGATTTTACATTTTGTAGCTGCGCAGGAGCGCACTTGCCAGCGGTAGTCAGTCGTTCCCCGTCACGCGCCACGTTAGCCCAGATAACCATAGACAGTACCGTATACTATATAGAGTTAAATGATTTTATGTATGTGACCATTATAATTCCAGGTTGTTGAAGGGTTTTTCTAGAATGTTCTAAATGCTGTTAAAGAAATATTTGTTTACTTTCAGCAACATATCATTTTTATTGATAACCTTAAATAGGCGATATACGATGACGTGTATGTTATTTATAAATGTTGATATGATTAGCTGATCATATATACTTGAACTCTGTAGGGCAAATAGCCCAAAAGCTCCCGACTTTTCTTTTTTGAAAACGCGAATAAAATAAATTCCTGATATAAAAAATAGGAAAACTTAACTTATCCCTCACGATCTTTAATTATTGACGAAACAGCTTTGGCTCGCGACTTCGCCCGCGTAAAGAAGTTTTCCGGGATAAATATTTTTCCAACATATTTGATATATATCGGTATATTATGACCAAATTACACAAAATCATTACAAATTGTAGCCTATATGTTATTCTGATGTATAACTAATATTGCTGTAAAGTTTCATCCAAATCCGTTAAGTAGTTTTTTCGTGGAAGAGGAACAAACATACATACATATATACATCCTCACAAACTTTCACATTTATAACATGAGTAGAAAGTAGTTCAATGAAGTTCAGACTTCAGAGTATAGGTGGTGGTACTAGCACAGTCTTTTGTAACATAAAACGAGTAGTTTCGTCTCATTATTACATGTATAAAAGTCATACACACAACTTGGGAGAATGAGCGTAGAACATCCAACTTATTTCTCAAGAAAGCAATCGTCTACACGATGTCATCAAACTTTATTCATTCCACGGTTTAAACACGCTACTAAAGCCTGAACTGATCAAGCAACAAATATAATTAACTCAACAATCTTACACGACTTGATAATTTTTTGCTCTAACAGCTAACGCTAGCAAAAAATACGTACGTTTCAGTTATGATAGTCGTATATCTTTTTTATGAACGTTTATTTGCCTTGTGGTGGTCGGTTAGTGATTCTTAACTGGTTTATAACGTGGTTTTGTTTGTTAGAAATTTAAGTCGACTAGTTTTGTCATCTTTCTGAAACATTCTTGAACTATTTCACCGTCTCATTAATCAGTAAACTGTAGCGACCTCAACTGATGCAAGGCACTGCGCGGGAGATCTTTGTGAGACCTTTTGTCTGATTGCTGACAGAGGGTAACATTTTTATATTCTTTAGAAGCAGGTCTCTCGAAACGTGAGGTTCTGGGCGATCGCGAAGCCCCAGTCGGTTGCCCTGTTCGATAAGTCCACGCAGTAATCACTTATTAGGTAACCCATTTATCAATTTAAATGTACTGCTTTAAAAAGAACTAAGTGCTAAGTAACTAGCGGCATATCCAATGCTAACCATAAGTGTTATCAATGGTGAATTATTAAAAAATTGCCTTATTATCTTCTCACTTCTATTATGGAACTCGGGAACACAATACAACCATAAAGGGAGGCGGCTCAGGTCATGCCGATCGGGACGGTAGCTCCATGCTTTTCAACCTATCCTAACTGCCTGAGGTGTTATGCGGTAAGTTCATAGCAGTGGCTTATCAAGCGACAAACAACTCTTATTAAGATAAGAAAAAAAAAGAAATGCTTCTAGCCGAATTTTCGGCCACGGCCGCCAATCTCAACAGAGATCAGCCAGGTACGCAGGAGATATTATAATGTACAAGTATGTGCTCAATACACAGGAGCACTCTCCGTTCCATCACTCTCATAGTCCGGTAAGATAGCAATCCGACATGACCGGAGAGAGATTAGGCGCAGGACCAACAGCTTTATGAGGCACGAGGTTATCACACCACCGCCAACTTCCTGGCTCAGAGCTGCGACTGAATAATGTATTTAAGGTGGAAAAACCCTGTCACAATTATTTTGGCCCGACCTGTGTTCGAACCTAGGACCTCAGCGCAGTAGTCGTATGCGTACCGTGTACAATTACAACTACGCCATTGAGTGAAAAAGAAAGAAAGAAAAAAAATATTTATATCTATAAACTCTTTTTCTAGTAATACCCCACAAAAATAAAAAAAAATTGATATGTATTTATATGTAATATTAAATGATATGTGTCCAGAGTTTAATTATATATATTAAATGAATGTATATTTAGGATAATAATTAAGGTCATCTGTTATCAATATGTTATTCTAAAAACTAATAAACAATGTTAAAGATCATATAAAATATCACTTTGTTAAGTGCAAGTACTTCTTGGTATATGAAACAAAATCTTGAATGTGGTATCTTGAAATATTTAGAACTTGAATCTTGACTTGTGTAACGAAGTTCTAATTAAGATCCTATGATTTGGCAAAATAAAATGTTTTATCTTTCTAAAACTTCAACTGCGACGCATGCTACACCTCTGTTTCCTAGTAGGACGGCAATATCGTTTTTGGACATATAAGTATGTACATGTACCTCTATCTGCTATCATGGACATATGCATGACGGTGTAGTCAAGTAGGCGAGTCCGTTTTTTTGCAATTGCGGGGGTTCGATTCAAATGACGGCTTAGATATCTGTATAGGTAAAGGAGTCAAAAACTCGCCTATTTATCTGCATCAAAGTTATCCTTCGATTACAACGCGATCAATTGCAAAAAGACGGATTGGTCCAAAGATAGAATAGGGCCGCTTGACTATTTATTAATTTAAAAATAACGTTCAAGAATTCGAATCTATAAAGATTTATATATAAGTTTCTTGAATGAAATACCATTCCAAATATTCAGAGAATCTTCAGCGGCGAAATTACATTTGTTTTTTTCGCAACAACTTTTTTGTTCGATATAATGTATCTGAGTTATTAATACTTTACACTCAACCCTATCGCGGTGACGTCGGTCTGTTTGATACATGTGTTATTACTTGTTTATTTCAGGTCAACGAAATTGATACGTGGAATGATGATTACTTCAATGGCAAAATTTATTATTCGTAGAATATACTTAAAACAAAGAATACAATGAACACCATATGTTATTACTAATTGATATTTTACTGCACATGATAGGCTGGACACAAAGGAAAATAACCGTCCCCTCTCAAATTTTTACTTCTCTGTGACACATTACCAGAAGAATGTAAGATGCTCTTATGGGGAAGGATTCAAAGATTATAATAAATAATACTACTGTCCCACTGCTGGGCATGGGCCTCCTCTACTCTACTACTGAAAGGGATTGGACCTTACCGTTTGGCCACAGCTACTCACGACGCGATTTCAAGCGACCAACGGCGAAAACAAATGTAGGACATTATATGGATTATGCCACAGCTACCGGCGACGCGATTTGCGACGCGATCTGCAGCGCGATGAGCACCGAATGAATCGCGGTGGCGATGGGCAACGCGGTGAGCGAATGAAACGAATGTACTAGCGCGTTCCGCCCGGCCACAGCTCAGAGCGGCGTGCGCGGCGGCGTCGACAACCAAAACTAAATACTTATTTTATTTTCATCGCGCGTTCGTAGTGAATACATAATGAATATTGAACAATTCCATTTTCATTTCATTCTGCCAGCCACTTGTAATAGAGCCATTGTTAAAAATGATAAATAACTTAGCCGCTAACGCCGTCGCGTCGCCGCGGTCGCAACTAATCGAGACGCGGCATATCATCGCATTTTGCGTCGCACGCCGCTTAGCTGTGGCCGGGCCCTTAGTCCACCACGCTGACCTAGTGCGGATTGGTAAACTCCACACACCCTCAAAATTCCTATAGAGAACGTCTCAGGTATGTAGGTTTCCTCACGATGTTTTCCTGCACAGTTAAAGCAAGCGATAATTCACAAAGAATACACACATAATTTTAGAAAAGTCAGAACCTTTACGTTTTGTACCTGCGGACATTCGTCTCGGCAGTCCGTTCCACACCCAACTAAGCTATCGCCGCTTAAAAGATTATAAATTAATAAATACAGATTTTTGGGCCATCCATTTATTGCTCCATCTAAGTGATACGGGTCATGTCCATGAATTAATTAGCAAATTCACACGCTGATAACAATATCATTTAACATGTCACATGTGGCGCCGTTATTGTTATTTAGTTAACACGTGGTTTTAAATTCACATTAACGTTATTTTATGTCTCAGTAATGTGATAATGATGGTAAGTAGGTACAGTGTAATTTCGACTATTTTTTTTGTGCGTACACGGCAGAATGATTCATCTGCACCTGATAGTAAGTGGAAGGATATAGAATGTCGACTGACGAGAGATAATAACCCTTCGGCAGTCGACACAATTATGCCGGCCTGTTGAACAGAATATACATAGATCCCGAACGCGACACACTTACGTAGGCCTCTGTGGCTGGTCTCAACATCTTGTGTACGGTGGTATGCTATCCGGGTGGATATAAAATATAACCTACGACCAGACTAACAAAAGATGCCCCTCGAGGTTTCTAAATATACTGGACACAGTCGTGGAATAATTTAAATTATCTATTCCCACTAGCTCCTGTCTCCACGTAGACTGTGTAATGGGCCTGAAGTAACTTAGAATACTAAAGATAAACTGGCAGAATCGCTACCATGACTTATTATATATTTATTATAAATTATGTATCTATTTATTTATCTTATTCTTATATGTCTAATGCCTATATATTTAAATTATTCTATTTTATATACATTATTATTATTATCATATTTATTATAATATATACATACATTTAATAATAATATTTCACCATTTTTAGATGCACCTACCTTGTTCATCTCTGCACCACCCTAAAGTCGACTGGTAGAAAATGCCTCTGGCATTAAGTCCACCTATATACTTAGCTGTATATAAAGTGTATAAATAAATAAATAAAGATTCCTTTTACAGGTACCACCGCACTGATATTATGTACTATATATGGTTGGTTGGAAGATAATACTTCTTAACGTCTGCCTATACTACTATATGTACCGTACCTATCATATAATATATTATAGCAGTTGCTATGAAGCGAGCGACATGCTCGTCACATTGAAACAAAAAAATATATTTTAGAATGTCTCAACTCGAGGTCGACATTTGAATAGTAAAAGAAAAACATCTAACTTTTATATGAATATTAAATTGTAAACAATCTTGGCCTTGAAAACTCGTTTTCATTAGAATGCAATCAAAACAACCATTACTAGATGTATGTATATTGTTTGACCTGATTTAAAAACTTTGGCATTAAGAAATACGCAGACGGTTTATAAAAAAGTTTAAATATATTGAAAAAATTAGGTCGACACCTGACAAAGAACCTACAGGGTATAAAAAAAAAACAAAAAAAAAATAATCCGGTCTCAAAGACACCTAACCTCAACTAGTCAGTTAAAATACTTGTCTTAGCCACACGAGCTATTAATACAATTGCGTCCTACTCATGCGGACTGTTTGCATTCGATTCTTAACGTGAGTGCACGCTCGTACACGATCTTAAATCGAGATCGTTCGAAATTTGAATATATTTTCTAATTGTTTTTTTTTTTTATTAGACTCTTGTCGATGACCCGCTAGTTAAGGGTTAAGTGCTGTGATGTGTGCCGTTACAATGTAACAGGGACCCGTGGAGTGAAGACGTTGACGTTTTTTAGTTTTTCTCTGTATTGTTTTTTTGTAAGTTTTTTTTTATTTTTAAATTGTGGCTATCTCTATTTTACATGTTTCATTTTTATCGTTTCTTTTTTATTTTTAAAATTTGTTTGAGGGTATCCTGTTTATAATTTTATTTTATTATTGATACGTTAAAGATATTAAAATGCCTTTTATAATATATGGGAAGTTATTGTATAAATGAAAAACGTATTTTTACTTCATTTCATTTTTAAAAGCATTTTAGTCATCGCTTATATTTAATACTCAAATAAATGTACCGGTTTTTATAGTATATTTTTTATGACAACATTATCACTCAAAACTATATAAAACTCTTAAACTCGGAAATAGTTAATTGAAACATCTCTTTATTAATTAAAACAATGGCGACAATGACTATTTGACTCTTTAGTTGACAACGATAACGATTTTCCTCTTCCTGTTTTTATTGAGATAAGGTTTTTTCTTTGTTATTTTAGTATAACGCACTGAAATACGACTTGGAAACCACCAAAAAACTTGAGAAAATTATAAAAAAATGTAACGGCCGGATTTTTTTTTCTTGTTTACTACTACATTTTAATTAAACCATAGTCTAAAAGAGTTACAGATTTATGTTTACTGTTTTAAAAGTCGAAAAACCATAACAGTAATAACAGAATAATATGTAATTACATATTATAATAGTATATAATTGGAAGCAGTATAACTAATAACTATACTATTATGAATTAGTACTCATCGAAACATTCTAAGTATTTTCTCGTTTTGTGGCCATTAACATTTATTTAAAGCATTTTAAGCTATGCGTTAACATTCGAATAATGGCCAATTTGGCAATACTTTAACACATATTCTTTATACATGAATGTAAACTGTTTCTGCCAATTTATTCCTTATTACCAAATTGTTTAGTACTAAACAAAATACTGATTAATATTAAAGTCATAATCCTAAAATACGGATAATGTTCTAAATTGTGTGTAATGTAAATTTTTCTGTGTATTTTTTTTCTTTTTTTTTCGCAGTAGCGCATTGGGTTTTTTTCTATTAATACCTTCGTATATTTAAAAAGAATTTCAAATTACTAGTAAGTGTCACAATACTCCATTGTTTTCTTAATCTATTGATACAGTGGTACGTTAGGTCATCGTAAAACACTTTCCTCATACCGATTTATTTTAGTACTGAGGCCGTAACCAAGAAGTCTCTCTACAATAGTTAACACTAACATTATATTTTATGGGTTTGTCATATCCTAGAGATGGACTTATCTATCTTTACTTTTTCTATTTTTAATAGTCGATTATAGGAAGGCATCTTGATGTAGGCTCAAGTAACGTTATTTTTTTTTATATTTTTCACGTTGACTTTATTTTATTTATAACACTTTATATACAAAGAGTATAAGAGCGGACTTAATGCTGAAGGCATTTTCCACCAATCAACCTTAAAGTGGACTTTATCTGCTTTGTTAGTACTTCATGTTTTATTATTCGCAAGGTCGCAGGTTTGACGATGGGATCAAGTATATGATCATACATAAAGCCATAGCTTTATGTATGATCTATATATCTCTTTTATGTACTATGGTACACGAAAGAGAAGGGTTTTGCGATCAAATACTCTCTCTTTTCAATTCCAATATAGGACCAATATTGGCCGCTGTTCGAAAGTTTTATTTTATCCAAATAAGTTCATTATATAATTTAAGAGTAATTTTGTAGGGACAGAAAAAAAACAGCAAAGGATAATAAGGAAAATGGCATTTTTTTTCGGAACAGTGAACCTAGATAACAACCGATGGATTACCACAAGCTGTACTTCGAATGGAACACACTCTTAATAAAATAATGACCCATTCCAAAATTGCACATTTGTGAGAATCGTAAAACAACCAATTTCTGTTTGCGACCTTTTAGTTTTTTCCCTTTTTTTTTCATACTACAGGTTTCATTATTTACCTATCTTTAATAAGCTCAATTTTATAGCAACTGCAAAAACCTTTTTTTTAAAAACCGGCAAACAAAAATTAGTTTTACAACGACTGCCAAAAATTATCAATTTTGAAATAGGTCATTATTTTAAGTATTAAGAGTGCGAGAACGTCCGTCATGACAAAAAGACGGATATACCCGTAGGCAGAATACGACCCTTACTTTACCACGAAATAATGTAAAACGAAGATTGTTCTTATTTTTAGCTCAGTATCTAAAAATGGATTGATTCGATAAGATTATATTTTGGTAATGCGTCTTTGCCCGTGTTGACCTTCCACAGAAAAAATACTGAGGAAAAAATGAATAAAGATTTAGATAATATTCCATTTTAAGAATGTCAAAGCTGCCTAATTTTTTATGGTAAATGTGTAGCTTTTCTTTAAGAATTTCATAAAACATTTTGAACTTGCTTGTGGTAGGATATATTTTATATCAACCCAGATAGCGACCACTGTACAAAAGGTGTTAAAACCTACCATAGCGGCTCATATCAGTGTGTCGCGTGCCGGGATCAGCCTGTGTATATCCTGTTCAACAGGCCGGCATAATTGTGTCGACTGTCGAGGAGTAATCATCTCCCGTCAGTCGACATTCTATTGGACCCCACTCCACTTACCATCAGGTGCAGTGTGGGACCACATTGCCGCGGTGTGTAAAAAAACTTTTCTTAGCATGAATAATTTGACCTATTCTTGATCTATTTTATGTCCGGAATTGAACTTTCCACCTCACAATTAGAACAATGAGAAAATTACACTCAGTTCCAAGGTTTGTGAACAAAACTGACCTATCAATCATCGTCTGCATACAAAGTACGAAATGTGAATGACCTTATCAAGTGCGCATTTGCATCTCAAACAAAGAATATATATTTAATATTATTGTCCATGAGTGTACGTGACCAGCATGGCTGATAGTAAGCCATGCCTTCCCTTAAACAATGACAAAATTACCTAAATCGATTAACGAATCGATTAACATGAAATCGATTAAAAACAATCAAATTACAAAAGAAACTGGTTTTAAGATACAGTCATATTTACATTTGAATTTTCTTTTTTTTATATGTGAACGTTTATTTGTTTTTGGCTGTTTTTATATGTAAACGTTTAAGTGTTTTGACTGCCTCGGTGAAATAATCGTTTTACGTGTGCCGTACGACCCGCTCTGAAGCCCCGGATTCGAATCCCGAAAAGGGCAGTGATATTGAGTTTTTCAGCTTAGTATCTACCTGGAATTTGGATTTTTTGCTCGATATGGTAAAAGTCTCGCGTTTTATTACATCATACACATGACAAAAATTTAGCACCTGCCAAGGTTGCATCTCTGCCTATCCCTACGGGGTTAAAGGTGTGATGTACGTTTATATTAGTTTGCATTTTGTTTGTTCTTAACCTATGCCTGACCAATTGCTTGCTCATTTTCCGGATTACATTAACAAAAAGAGTAGTAACCGAGCTTCCTTCTTTATTTATAAAAGCTGGCATGAGTCCCTCATGTTAGATAATGGATCTTCGCATTAACAATGAGGCGAGTGTCTTGCTCGTCCCATCAGTCGTATAAAAAAAAACTAAAAAAAAAAAAAAATTTGTTCAATAACCTGACCTCATTGCACCAGTAGATAAGTTTAGTAAAATCATGAACTGACGATTGATAAGACATGATTACGCTTCCCCGGTCAACATAGATATGCCGGTTTGTCGATGCAGGATATACACAAACTGTTCCCGGACCAAGGCACTGATTTTATACCTTATGTGCAGTCGCTATTTATAATAATATGAATTATATCAGCCCTGTACCACATACTGCCCCACTGCTGGTCACGGGCCTCCTCCACAACTGAGAGGGATTAGTCCTTAGTCCATCACGCTGGCCTGGTGCGGATTAGTAGACTTCACACACCATCAAAATTTCGTTAGATATTTTTTCTGGTATGCAGGTTTCCTCGCGACGTTTTCTTTAATCGTTAAAGCAAACGACAATTCGTAAAGAATACATAATTTTAGTGAAGTCAGAGATATGTGTGCTTGGGTTTTGAACCTGCGTACATTAGTCTCAGCAGTCCATTCCACACCCAACTAGGCTATTGCTTTTTAGGCCGACACAAATATCCCACCACACCATTTTATTTATTATAATGTAAAGGACTATAAACTAAATACTTAGCATCTTAATTAACTGAAGCTGCTAATTGCGTACAGATAGTAGCGCTTAGCATCAGATCAGCGATTTAATCGTTGCTCAGCTTTTAAGAAATATTAAAATAACAAAGTGTGAAAAATAATTTCTGTATTCCATTACCCCAATTAGCACAAGGCGCTTTTAAATTAGTAGGGTTAGGTCAGAAAAACTACAACTTAATTTTTAAACTAGAAATTGATTAGTCTGATTCCAATCAACGATTATACGGTAAAAATAGTATATTTTGTTTTATTTATAAGCTCTTTTGTTCTTAATACACTTATAGGGCTTGCTTGCCGCTTGGCCTCCTGGATAACACGCGTTTCCCATTCCAATATATACTATACTAGGATAAAAATGATTCTGTAGGATAACCCAGGACATGTTCTATCTATGTGCTAAATCTCAACCCATTTCATTCAGCGGTATTCGCGTTTACTTCTATCAATCATCCAAACAATATAAACGATGCCATTTAGCTAGTAAGCAATAAGTGATTATAAAAATGATTTTAATAGATTCTCAATAATCTATGTTAGTAAAATATTGATAGCGTTTAAAATAATTTGATTCTTTACATTTTCTATTGTCTTTATGTATGAAGATCACCCGAAATGTAAATTCAATTTCATTAAAATTAAATTGTGGAAATTGTGTCATTAGTTTAGTGGTTTTACACGTCAGAGGTGACCGTGAAAGTGAATTCGAATTTAAGGTCACGCAGTCTTTAATGGGTAAGGAACAAGAACTATATTTATTATCTCTTATGCTTACGCAAATGTTAGATATTATCATAATAATTCAATTTCAAAATTTTAAATTTCTTTAATTGTATATGTAGGTAGATATTATAACTTTGAATTTTCGGACGACCAATGACTAAGTCTCTAACGTGACCATGAAGGCGGCAATGTCTTAGAAACGTCGGAACAAAATTAGAATATAAAAAGCCGCGACAAATTCCGAAAAATAGTTTTTTTTTCAACTATTTTTTTTTAGTAAGTTTACCTAAAAGTACTTATTAGTATGCCGATTGAGTCGATACTTATTATATGGAATAGTTTTTTTTGTAATAGGGAGCTAACGATTAAATAGACTTCACAAATTTTATTCATACAATATCTCATTCCCATATTTTTTTGTTTTCTAATAGCATTAAACATTTAAAAAAAGGTATCTAGTATAAGCCCCTGGGTTTAATCGAATTTAAAATTCTTTTTTATAATAAATATTTGTTTATTCATTATTGCGCTTACATTTGAATCGTTTCTGGATCGTTCGAGATCGCAAATCAAAGTTAATATCCTCAACACAAAACTTATATCTAAATGGGGTCAGAACATTTATAACTTTTTGGTCTATATATTAACTTACATAGTGGACTATATTATCAAATTGTGGACAGAATACATAATTTAATAAAACACATGTATTTAACAATAACAATAAGATAATACTACCGTATCATCTTCCGAAGTGCATAATTTATGCGTGCACAATAAATAATAAACTTATCTACTTAACTGGAGTTTATAACGTAAAACCAAAAAAATACAATTCAACTTTTTTACAATAGAGAAATACTTTATACGTCAAGCAGCAGTGTGTAATCACTGTTTTGTTCCAATTTGAAGAACATTGTAGGTAGTGTAAGTACTGGACATAGTAAGACTTAACATCCCATGTCTCAGGCGAGCGCAGTAGAATACCAAACAATACTTTGTAATTCAAGGTGTTGGATGGTGTTTCTACTGTTTATAGGCGGTCGTATCTCACCATCAGGTGAACGTCAAGCTTGTCTCGTCATTCAATAAAAAAAATGTTTGCCTGCGCGTAGCCACGTACTAAAACTAGTTGCTATGTATAACACCTTGTAGGTCGATTTGTTGACAAGGAGTATCAGGCCAAGGTAAATGAGATTAGACCTGAGTTTTTCAAACAATCACTTATTATCACTAACAAAAATATGTGTAGTTGATTCAACTACAGTGCTCTTACCGCTGCTCTTTTTGAATCCAAATAAAAATACTTCTAAGATTAATAAGGGGACTATTTTACTATTTATATAATTTTCAATTTATTTTACTATCTCTGTTCGCGGCTTCGTCTGCTTTTTCTCGATTAAAAGTCCTGTTATATATTCTCTCAGTATAAAAAGTAGCCTATTTCAGTCCTTGGATCTCAAATTATCTCCATATCTAATTGTATCGAAATCCTTTTGGTAGTTTTGGAGTTTATCGCGTTCAAACAGATGCGGCATGGACTTTGTTATATTATATTTCAGGATTCGAGGGTAAACCTCTCTTGCTAGAATCTACAAGGTCATTTCATTTACGAAGACGCGCCCCTCTACTTTCAATAATCGTTTACAGTGTGCGTGAGTAAAATGAATGCACACGCACACAACCATGGATAGCGTCGGAGAAAGAGCAAACCCACGTACGTGACGAAAATAAGTATAGGATTATAACTCAAAAATTTTGTACAGTAAGAATCAGTTTTAATTATGACGTTTTTGTCACTCACGCGGTACTGCCCTTTACCCAACGTTATCTATCGTAGTGTGCGTTCACTCGTATTCACGCACATTGTAAGCTATTAGGGAAAGTAGTGAGGTGTCTTCGTGGATGAAAATATGACCAATTTAATGTACCATCGCATTGAAAATGTCTCGTGCCATGCAGCAGTGTGAGCGCTATTGTTTGAACGTGGTTATGACCAGTGAAATTACTGGACTTTTTGATACTGAAGAATGAACAACTTTATCGGGATAGTAATGGATTTCGTTGGTACGCAGAGCAGTAGCGAAAGGTCCATATAACCCAATTTCTGCCGGCTTCCCTTTCGTACCTTATGTAAAATTATCATTAGAACGATTTGGAAACCGTATTTATGCATATTAGTACATATATGTAGTGTGGAGTTACCTTTCAGTAAATTTCACCCTTCGCCACTGATGCAGAGCTTTGTTATTCCAAATTCCGAGTTGATTTGATTATGTTTAAAGACTGCTACTTCACTTACCATCCGACGAGTTGGTCACCTTGTCATTCAGTGTTCTTATCCATTTATTTTATATAAAAATTAATTGCCGTTCGTTAGTCTCGCTAAAACTCGGACGTGTTCACTTATTTGTATAATTTTTTTCGTTCGCTATAGTAAAGGAAAAAAGAGAAAATCCAAAAGAACATCGAAAATGTAGTAATTTTGTATGGAGATCGCCACTTCAGATTCATTTGTAACCAACTTCGACAGAGGGATATGCTTTTTTTTGTATTCGATTTCGTATCATTTAAGAATTGTCCCCATTATAATTTCATTGGTAAGTATAGAATCTTGGACATAAGATACAGACGGCAACTCAATAAATAAATAAACTCTACAAAATCAAATAGGATTTTAATGATTTTTGAATGCTGTGTTCAATAAAGCTTCATCATTCTACCATATTAAGAATTAATTGCCCTTGAAATTCGCAGGAACATATATAGAAGAACTCTTCAAAATTAAGTGGAATGGTGACTGTTAGTGTCTTGTACAATTAGATTTGTTTTTAAAAAACAAAAAAAATGAAGAATAAAAACTTTATATCAAAGGAACCGACTTCGAAAACTGCTACAGAAAGAAATAAAATATATATACTCAGGTTAAATATTTTATTCGAGTCGGTCCCTAATTAAACACGTCGTAAATAAACATTGTGAATTTTAACAAAACACTTGGATCAAGTTACTTAGGTCCAATTAACAATTATTTTCAGGCAAGTTACATTGAATAACATAAAGAAATTCAAATCGTATACAATGCAGACAATATTACTGATCTCAATGAATTGGGGTTCGACGGTATATAGTATTATAAGCATCGATAACGATTATTTTCGATCAAGAGTTGTAATCAAAAAAAAATTGGTGATACGAAGTCCACCGAGCCATCTAGATCTTCAATAAAAAAAATATATTGACCAGATAGGTGTCAGATACAATGCAATCTTCTTATTTTTACTTCAAATGACGAGAAGAGCTTGGCGTTCGTCTGATGGTAAGCGATACGACCGTCCATAAACAGTAGAAACGCCATCCTACACTTTGAATTACAAAGTATTTTTTGGTATTCCATCGCGCTTGTCATCCTGAGACATGAGATGTTAAATCTCATTATGTTCAGTAGTTACTGGCTGCAATGTTGCTCAAAGCGAAACACAACAGTGAGTACACATACTTACAACTTCACAACTAGCTCATGTGATCGCTAACGCGCATATCAAAAATTGTAGATTACTGATGTTATTGATGACCCGTAGTAATTTTTCCAGTTCTTTTAAAAACCTTGACACATGGACAGCTTATCTTAGTTGATTAAACTTGCCAAATTTTCCAAACAGCAACATTGACCTTTTCGTGTAAGAATTCTTGTAATTTGGCAATTTTTTGCATAAATCTTTTAGCAATTTATTGTATATCTGATATTTCATTACTGTTCCACTCTAATCTGTCGTGTGACGAATTTTTATTTTTTACCAAATTCATCATAATGAGGCCGTTGCAGTCTACATTGGATATAGGCCTCTCCCAAAGAACGCCACAGAGCAAACGTAGCGCGGTACGCTCTCTGGCCGAATGACGGAACGACTTACACAAGAGAGCCGACAATGACTGAATGCATAACCGAATTCAATACGAGGTTACTCAATTCATCGTATTTTTTTATCTATATATCAAGATTTCCCGCTGGAATAGCGCTAATAAGTGTAGTCTATAATTTTACCTTTACCGTAGATATAATAAATCACAGGTCGCGTTCGTTGAAAACCACTTTACCGAGTCTTGTAGGTGGTCGTAAGAACAATCAAATTGGCAAGCATCCACTTCATTTTATGCCAAAATCCGCACTCGGCCAAACTTGTGCCAAAACGTGAAGAAAAGTAAAATTTGCAACGTATATTAGTACCATCGTTCTGTTCGTTTCTCCAACTACCTACAAACTTTACCAGTGTTCCAATTCGAATGTTTCAAGCCAGCTTAGGTTAGCATTATGATATAAAAACTGATGAATCAGCGCAAATGTAGTACTCAAACATCCCTGTTTCTTTCCAAATTTCTATTCCTTTCGTCTGTGTAGTAACTGTTTTAATCGTTTGTCACGTGTCTGTAAACAAAAATATGCATTTTGCTGTGATTTCTCCTAAAATTCTTCTGGCTGTAGTTGGAGCTGTTATTAAATCAATAATCCGATTATCCGTCTCCGTTGTAATGTACAATACCGTGGTTCTAGCCAACCGCAAACCACGACCGCACGCTGCAACGGACGGCGTCTGCGCTGGGAAACAGTTTTACATACAAATACCAACTGGTAATGTTGGTTTCAAAGCTAATAAACTATTATACAAATATCTTGTGTAGGGTAGTCACTATCCCTTCGGATACAAACTGTATCACCCTATACAAGGTGTAAAACCGCCATAGTGGCCCACGTAAGTGTGTCGCGTTCCAGGATCAGGCTGAGTAAATCCGGCTTCAAGCAGGCTGGCATGTGGATTGGCGACGATGTACTTAATGATTTCTCGTCAGTGGACGCTCTATCTGGACCCAAATTCACTTGCGTCAGATGCGGTGGGTCACTTTGAATAGCCCGTGTAAAAAATTATAATAATACGGAAACTTGCTTTAGCTCTTAATCTACTGCAGGTCTAGAATGAGGGTCAATGTCATATTTATTTGTTTGTACTTGCCCTCTTTACACCCGTTTACAATGTAAGCGATAATATTAATTAATTTATTACGACATAACTTGATACGTCTACCTCGGTGGCGTTGTATTTCAATGCTACTGGAGTACTCAGGTCCCGGATTCGATTCCCGGGTGGTACCAAGTGATATTGGGTTTTTCTACCATATCACCCAAGAGTCACGAATTTGAGTTTCATATGGCGATGGGCTCGATTCCCATCACATCATGAGACAGAGTACGCATGGCGGAAGGTGGGAACAGCAGCTGCTCTTACCCACTCATTCTAGGAATAAAGGCTTGTGTGTGATAAAACTTGATGTTCATACCATTATGCTTTTGGATACTTTATAAGAGCTGTGTAAGTGTTTTTGTTTCTCTGAGATAGTTGCGTCAAATACTGATTAAAGTGAGGTCTCTCATTGATTACACGTGGACTGCCTATTCCACCTATATATAATATAGTCCAGTGTGCTGTCAGTTCTGTAAACCATTTGACTTAGTTCTTACCACCAAACACCTCGACGAATTAGTACTGTAAAGTATATGACTTAGATTTTATCACCGAACACTTCAATCGCTGGCAAAACGCATTAGGAAAATTCCGCGAATGCCCAATTTGGCATTCGTTCCTAGGCCTCCCCTAATCTAAGCCCACACGCTTCCACAAGCCAAAGACACGTTACATCATACTTGATCTCGAAGCTTGTTCTAAATTATAAAGATTTCAATTTCGTTAAATAGTTATAAATATTTTCCAAGATCATCCAAATTGACAAAAATCTATAAGTAACATCAAGTGTACCCACGTGCTATTTCTAGTATAACAATAACAGAATCTACACGTGTTCTTCCCATTCGTATTGATCGCGAAGCCGCTTTGCCCTTTGATAATGATTTAAAATATCTGAACGAGCAATTATATTGATACGTAGTATCTTATGGAATAAATAGAATATTTGAATGCTTCAGAAGTAAATTAATTGTTTTTTTGGCATCCTAGTTTTTGCTTGCGGCTCCGCCTGCATGAATAAGTTTGGGTATATGTGTTTCGATGATAAGCGGCGATAGCCTAGTTGGGTGTGGAACGGTCTGCCAAGACGAATGTCCGCAGGTTCAAATCCCAAGGGCACACACCTCTGACTTTTCTAAAAAAAATCATGTGTGTATTCTTTGTGAATTTATCGTTCGCTTTAACGGTGAAGGAAAACATCGTGAGGAAACCTGCACATCCGAGAAGTTCTCTATAGGAATTTCGAAGGTGTGTGAAGTCTATCAATCCGCACTAGGCCAGCGTGGTGGACTAAGGCCTAATCCCTCTCAGTAGTAGAGGAGGCCCGTGCTCAGCAGTGGGCAAGTATATAATACAGGGCTGATATCATTATATGTGTTTCTGTGTATATATTATCTCGGAATTAAAAGTGGTCTCATTGCCTCAAATCTCCATACCAAATGTTATCGAAATCTTTTGGGTAGTTTTTGAGTTTATCGCGTTCAAAGATAGACGCGACGGGGGTCTTTGTTTTATATTATGCAAGGATGAATATGTAATGATGTTTGCCTAACTATAAAATAGGTGTTTGACAATGTTCTTTACAGAGACTAAAGCAATCTATAGTATTGCACAATCTATAGAGGTGCAATAAGATGTACAAAATCACAGTTATCTTACCTTTCTATTTCTTAAATATTAACCAATATTTAAACGCGATAATTTGTGAAAGTAGGTATTTGTATAACTTATAAGTAACCGCAGAAACCGATGAAAGGTTTTAGATAGATTTTACTTGCTGACTATGACATGGTCCTATGTAATTGTTTTTTTTATATATACAAAGTGACTCCATTGCACCTTATGGTAAGTGGAGTGGGTTCTAATAGAATATCAACTGAGGAGTGATGATTACCCCTCGATAGTCGTCACAATTATGCCGGCCTGTTGGAACTGGATATAAACAGACTGATCCCGGAACGCTACACACTTACGTCGACCACTATGGCGGGTTTTAACACCTTGTGTACGGTGGTCGCTATCCGAGCTGATATAAAATACCACCAGTAAATCATTTATATTGGAATACTAGATTTAAAATGATCATGTTGGTAAACACTTGTAAAGATAATCCATGATTGTCCCTTTTATATCTTTCATGATTATTGTCAATTATAACTATAACATAAAATCATATAATATATGATTAAATTTGTGCAAAACACATAACATAAAACCTTGTCATAGTCAACCAGCAATTTAGCACACAGTGACTCATATCCAGGCCGACATGATATTATAGGCCACTTTCGTACTGAAAACTAAAAAGTGGGACATTCATTCTGAGAAAGATCGGTAACGTCACAAAATCTACAAGAAAACTTATCAATATACTGTTAGTTTAACAGCACGAATCATTTTAATTCGAATCATTTGTTTATGCGGTTAAAGTATCATTTCAATTTACATGCTCGCCACGTCTTACGAATTGTAGACATAATAAAGTTAAAAGTGGGTTCGTTGACCTTTCCAATAACTAGACGTGAAAGTAATTTAGCTTATTTATTACAGCTATTATTGTCTACTTCAGTACAAATGTTAAGACGAAACAACTCAAGAGCCAAAACTATACCACTTAATATGAATATAAAAGTTAATGATGATGTTTGTTTTTTTTCTCAGGCTAAAGCCAGCAACTCACTGGTATATAATATTAGATATAGACTTGATATAAAGCGGTCTACCATCTTAACTCGCGAGGTTTCATATCCGGCTCGAAGAACCATGTAGTAAATCTAAAATGATATTTGAATGATAGGTTCATAACAAAATTGTTTATACCATACTTGTATTGAAACAAAGGGGCGAGGAAGCACATGCAATGTTTACTTAATTTCGTACTTATTGCTAATTCTGTCCTCTGAAGTATAAATAAAATTATTGCTTGCTACTTCTTTTTTGCGGTGGTACCATTCATTTACAGTTAGAAATAATGGATGTGCTGTATTTTTTAATTATTTTAAATAATTAATAGAAATTAGGAAAGATAGGAAGTTATTTATACTGTGCAGAGACGGGTCCGGCGATTTCGTAAGCACTCTCGACCCTCCGGAACCGTTTCACGTGCGCAGAAGCAGGTCACCACGGGTTCAGTCGATATGGCGGCATAAAAGTGGTAGGTACCTGACTCAGAGAGCATTTAGACATTTGGGTCGGAAAGCCGGTGAGTCCGACATAACCATTCTTCTAACCCCCAGGTTCAATACTGGCATCCATTACATGGATATAAACTGCGGAAAAAAAGGAACTTATGTAGGAAACTGAAACTAACGTATCTGAGAAATGGTCAGCAAGTTTTCACTTAACATCAATTTTTTGTATGAATTAATCCGTCCTAGCCGAATTTCGGTTACGGCGGCTATTCTCAAGGGAGAACAGTCTGGTACTCAGGAGATATTATAGTGTACAAGTATGTGCGCAATATACAGGTGCACTTTCTGTTCCTTCACTGTCATAGTCCGGTGAGACAGCAAATCCGACACGACCGGAGAGAGATCAGGCGCGGGATAGGTCAAACTGTAGCCAAAGCGAGTGTAATTGTCTAGTTACAATGATAGAACTGGACCTTTCGCTTTCGTCTTCGTTACACAATTTTGATTGTGGTTATAATTTCAAGGTTGCGTATAAAATACCACATCTATATAACTGGTTTTTCGACGCTTGAAATGGTCGAGCCTCTTGATTTTAGTGTGGTCAATATGTCAACATATACTAACGCCTCTTATATCAGTTAGGTGATAGCGTAGTTAGTTGACCCACTTTTTTTCATAAGTATTCCACCCCATACGGGAGGACAAGCCACAGACGCTAATTCCAGACTTCAGGTTGAAACTGAGTAGTAAAGCCAATACTATCACTGCCCGACCACACAACTCAAACTCGATATGTTCAAATTCTATAATTCAAAATGTTATACAAATGCAATTTTTTTCGTACATTTTGTATATGCAATCAGGCCGGCATAAATGTGTCGACTGTTGAGGGTTAATCGTCACTCGTCACTCGACAGTATCTGGTCGCCTCTCCACTTTCCATCAAGTGAAAGGGAGTCTGTTTATTATTTGACTATTTCTATAATATTTCACTCCCACGTTGTTTGATTATTTTTAGAGACTTGTGTTCGTAACAATATTCAGATGGTATTGCTACTATTTATGGAAGCCCATAGGCGAGGTGGTTGCCCGTCTTGACATTTACTTGTAAAAAAAAGTTAAAATGTAGATAATAATAAGTAAGAAAATAAATATTTTGCTCAGTTTCATAGAAACCATTTTGAACTAAGAATAAGAAGAATTTTAAAGTTTGTTAATTCAATTTATTTTTTATAGGTATATGTTTAGTCCCACAGTTATCTCCAAAACAATTTATAATCTAAATATTTTTTGTGAAAACTTCTCAAACATCATGTCAATGAAACTATTATCAAATTGAGTAAAAAATTCCTACATAAATTAAAAATAATTATTGATACGACTTCGGACTGCGTTTTTTGCTAGTATATTTTATCGTGCAGAAATATAAACATTCTAGTGTGTAACTCAACCCAAAGGTTCCGTATGGCGTTTGGTTTCGAAGTTAAATCTTATACTAGTATCTGAATGAATTTTACTCGCACACGTTTATGTTTGAAGGGGTAACTCTCTCTCTCTCTTCTTACTTCTTAGGCTCTTGCCTATGTTAATTACAGGACATGGTTTAAGTCTGTGCCAAATTTTATCGAAATCGGTGCATTTAAGTACAAAATCTAATTTTCACATTTATTTTTAGTAAAATAAGATATAGGTAATGTTCAAGTGTTAGTATAATAAAATAAAAATATATCAATGGAGACATATTTATCAGCTAAAATCTATTAGGTTTTTCGAAATTAAAAAAAATGACAGTTTTAAAATGTATAAAGTTGTCAATATGTCGCACTTTTATACTTAGTCGTGTTATAATTTCTTTGATGAATAACTTTTATGTGATAATTAAAAAATAGCACCTTTATTATATTTACATGGAATTAAATCACGGAACGCCAAAAAAAGGGAATATAAAAAAATAATTCTAGTTATTACGTTGATATCATTTATATCGCTAGCGAGGGTCAATACACGAACTCAGCAAAAAATAAGTTTAAACCTAATGATACGTGTTTACAATATGGTATTCATACTGTGTGTAGAATGCGTGATCGTATTCAGCGAGTAGCCACAGAATACAACTTGTGAGTAGATATTATTATAAAATACTTATCACACACAATTTAAACTGAAAATTTTTATAATGCATAAAATTTTGTTCTTAATTTTACGTAAGTTCCATGTTGGAAAATATGTGAGAAATAACATTATTTTTATTTGCTCTTCTAAAGGAATTAAATCCCATCATTGGCCTGGTTTGATCTGGATATTTTTAGAAGAGGCTTATCTTGGGTTTTCAAAGGCTGAAGATGGTGTTATGATGATATATATTTTAATAATTGTTAGTTTCATCCTTGATAGTATCAATAAAGCTATTTAAATTAAGGTTTACGTTGTAGCAATTCTAATGGCATTTACATTTGCTTTTCCTTTCACATTTTATAATGTTGGAAAGCACAATAGCTTTTCATTATTTAATAAAAGAAATTTTAAAACCGGTGTCATAATTCCATAAATTACCTTTTACAAACTCACAAAGCTATAAATCTCTTTGTCATGTAATGTAGATTTACACCCGTTACAAATGCTGAAAAAAATCCCAAACAAGTTTTCATTTTCGCGCAGTAATAACCGGTTTGTATTTCATACGCACACGACGTGTCGCGCCCATATTTTTTATACCAATATTAGCAATTTTGATTAGGATAAAAATACACATTGTTATTACTTCTAGTAGTAACTGTTATAAAATCGGTCGAATGAATAAGCTATTTGTGAATATTCGCAACTCATAATTACGTATTATGTTTTAATTTCAACTTTGCCGTGAAAAGCCTTTCCCGCTCCTAAAGTTACTAAAACGCCAGTGCCATCTATGTAAAAGATAAATGATAAAATTTCATTATGTCCCATGAGAAAAAATTACCGGGATAGAAAATTACTTATATTTATTTATTTATTTGAACAGCCAACAAAACATACACCTTACAAGTTTTTTTAACAATTCAGTAAGTAATTGCTGCAGTGCTGTTTTAATTACTGTCACAGCATGAACATATTAATACATAACAATAAATAATTGGGTGCACCATAAGTGCAGTATATTTTAAGTATAAGACTGAATATAAAACTAAATTTAGGTCTGAATTTACATTAACTATATGTTAATGTGGGGGCCCTATTCCGTCTAGGAATGAATCCGTGTTATTGCAATTACGGGCGTTCTATTCGAAGGATAGCTTCGATAGCCATGTAGGTAAGAGAGTTAAAAAATCCTCTATTTACAACAACAAAGCTGTCCTTCGAATCACTCAAATTCTCATCCCACTGTCTAAAGGCTGATAAGGTAGACACATTTCTTGTTTGGTATTAATATTACACTCAGAACCTTTTATTTTACTCTTTTGCCATAGAAAAACTATATGCAAAACGTTTCCTTCCTCTTTAAATATCTTTTACTGCTTTGACCTATAATCTCGGCTCAGTAAAATAACTGGATGGTCCATTTACATTAATAGATAAATTACCTCCAACGAATTCCGAGTTCGTAATAAGAAAATTGCAGAACCAATCCAGCTGTATATGATAAACATTATCATTTTACCAGATATGTTTCGCAGATAAGCGTGGTTGTAATAAAATGAACTATATTTAGAGCATACTTGAGTCTGTTATTGAATGTAACATCTCTTTTATAACCAAGTTTACAATGTGTTGATAATGGCACATAGTAAATAAACACAGCGAATAAATATGTTTATGAGTGTGAACAAAATATCAATAAAGTCGGTTTGTCTGTTAGTCACGTACTTTATTGAGATATTTCAGTTTTATGCGGTCTATATAGCGATGCTGTTATATAATAAAATATACGTATATATATATATATACACTTCTACAGAACGAAACTTCTCGACCGAGTACCATTCATAAAAACCTACGTAAAATGCTTACTCATCCATATAGGAAGTGAGAAAGTAAGGTTATGCCTTTCCCAAATCCAAAAAAATCACACACATCCATATGACATGTAACAGCAAGCCGTTAATTCTCATTGGTTTACTGTACACTGCCCTGTTGAGATATATGTCGACAGTATACATACACACAAAGTATTACGCCTCTATCCCATAAGGGTAGGCAGAGACTATGGATTGCCAGTGTGCATGATTCTGGCATACTTCTCTCGCATACTCCAACTTCATCAATCTTTTCAGCATTCCCGCCGGTCCAGGGTACTTTTGACCTGACCTTTATTAAGAATGTCAGACATCTGACATACGAAGGTTCGGTACGGTCGCCCTCTTCCGGACCTTCCATCCACATTCGCCTCGTATATTCTCTTTTTCAGTCTCCTATCATCCATTCACACACAACAGTATAGCTCATGACACACGCGCTCATAATATATATAGAGTATAGCTTATCACCACGTCACAACATAATTATGTAAAGATCGATGAGAGGAGTTGCGTGTTCTCACCAACCGTGCATAATTTCATTACCGTGCAAGTCAGTGTAGCAAACGTGTACGTGTAGGACTTATTATGAGAATTACTTCTAATTGGTGAGAATGATTATTTTTTATTATCACTAGAGGGCGATGTGGTGGTGGTAACTGATAAGTGCTTTAAGTAGCTGGTTTAGTAGTATTGCGAGGCACTACGTTTATCAGTTTAAGATCATGAAAGTTAGAAAAGACTGTATCATTGAATTAATCCCTCCTAGTCGAATTTCGGTCGCGCTGGCCAATCTCAACGGAGATCGGCCACGTAGGAGATATTATAGTGCACAAGTGTGTGCGCAAGACACAAGTGCACTCTCTGTTCCTTCACTCTCATAGTTTGGTGAGACGACAATCCAACATGACGGGAAAGAGATCAAAATTACACTAAAATTAAATACACTGGCTTTAATACTATTGCGATTAACAGGCGTGAAAAATGTCAACGAGTCTACCTAATATTCTACCTCCATCTTTAGTGTAATTCATTACGGATTAAAAGATATTATGACTAGAAACCTGCTGGGCCATAGGGGTTAGTGTTAATACAAAAAATAAGGCGTAAATATATTGACAAATGTAACGGTAGAAGAAGCAATATTATTCAAATGGTGAATAACCACATAAATGGATAAGTCAACCAATTACAAAATTAAAACTCCGAAAACGATATATGTACTTAATAAATGGTAAAAGAGTGAGTACTATCTTCATTAGCTTTACGATAACTCAAATAAAATTTATTTGAAACTGAATCAGGCTCTGTCATAAGACATAATGAATGTCATTGTATAATTATTTCAACGTCTTGACTACACCTACTCTGCGTATCGATGAATGCTATAATTAATTCCGCTAGACATTAGTGTGATCTTAGCATTAATCCCATTTAATGGAATAATTACAATAACGTAATATCATTAGATATTGTGAGCTTTTATACTCATAAGTACTTGTCGAAATTTTCTTAAATTAAAAAGGAATGTATTTATTTATTAAAATTGCGCGACGTAAAAATATTTAAATTTCTCTTTCATGAATATTAGAAGAATATTTAATAATTATATTCGCGAAACAGTTTTCAAATATTCAAATGAGAATAAAGTGTTCTTTTCTTTAATGTCTTCGACATTTTTCAACAAAAGCGATATTATAATTAGATTTATTAAATAAATTTTAGGATAAGATGGTTTGAAACTATCCCACGCGTTTTATCAGTAGCGTAGTTTTCATAAGAGTCCATATTGTAATTTGATTTTGTTGGTCTTCATTTGAAAAAAAAAAATTAAATGTAGATCTCGTGATTGCCACTCAACCTACTAACTTTCAGAGCTATATCGGTCACCTTGGCTCTCTGACGGATTACTTCGTTCCGAATTTTATCCTTAAGAGGTTTAAAGCATAGCTCTTCCCATAGCACGTTGAGTGACTTTCAGCTTATGGATTCCCCCACAGTCTGTGTCCCAGTCTCGGCTCCGTACATCATTATTTTCTACCACAAAACTAAATTAGACCTTCTTTTCAGATAAGTACACTAATTCAAAATGGCGGCGGATTACTCATTCGCCAATGCTACGGTGGAGAATGGTTTCTCAGATATGGTCAGTGACCATCTGAAAGGCGTTGGAAGACTGTTCTACATCCATTCACCTCAGGAGACCATGTTTGAGAGGAAGGAAGATGTTCCTAATTTTTTTAAACAGGTAAGTCTCTCAAATTTCTTCTAAAGCCTAACGTCTAGGTTCGTAGAATTTTTGACATCGAAAGAGCTATATGGCGGCAGCAATAATGTATGTCCAAGTTCTGCTTAAAATGCTAGAACTGGAATGGCTTCGGCATGTTCGGTTCAAGGTCCTGAAATCATTCTAAAGTGTTGATGGAGACCACCACGAGGTTTTTAATCGGTAAAATCTGACATACCCCGTCTACCTTACATACGCACGACAGAAATCTAAGAGGATGCTCCCCATAAAAAAAGGCTCATAGAATTTAATATATTCGAGTCAATTCGCCTGCAATATATTGAAGTTTCGTCTATTCTATTGGAAACTCGCTGTATCGCGCTGAAGTAGATCACCGTGTATCTGTACCTACTAATAAATGTGAAAGTAAGTCTGTCTGTCTGACTGTTACGCTTCCCAGCTGAACCATTGAACCGAAATCGATGAAATTTAGTAATGATATCGGTTGAGACCCCGAGAAAGATATAGGGCTGTGGTATGCTTTTTATCCCGGAAAAATATATTATAACGCAGTGGCGAGATGTCTACATAAGCCTAGGAATTGGCTGAAGGTGCACTCTCTGTTCCTTCACTCTCATAGTCCGATGAGAAGGCAATCCGACATGACCGGAGAGAGATCAGAAGGACCAACGGCATTACGTGTTATGAAGCCAGAAATAAACATATCGGCAAAGAACTTTTAATATGCGTAACAAAATAATTAACTAAATAATATAATCTAGTACATTATAGTTATGATAATTTAAACTTTGTTATTTCATGCGGAACATTTTTTTAGACAGTGTGCTCCAAATCTTCGAGTTAAAGGTTAATATAATATTAGAAATAGATAACGACTTTGCTACATCTATTGTGAAATAGTTGATTTTTATTTTGTAATGTCTATGTACTTAATTGACCTTGTTAACATAAAGGTTAATACACAGTGGACGATAAAAATGTAGAATAAAACTATCACGCGTCGGTATCAAACAAATATGGGATTTTCTGCAAAATGAATGTGTCCTAAGTAAAATCTGCAGTGTGGGCTAAAATCGAACTGTAATAATTTATTTCCAAAACCTACCTTGTAAGTACGTAAATATAATATTTTAAAGAACATAAATATAGACCTATAAAAGAGAATGGTTTCAAGAAACCGCCTACACTCTGTATATAGCAAACAAATAAAATGTTCTTTTTAAAAAAAAAACTTAATTATGCACGCACGTATCGGACGGTAATGGCCTAACTAAAAATAATTACATTTCAAAACATGGCATTTATTATGTCCCAATATTTAATAAATAAATAGCCAAGGCTCTATTTGTCAATATGGAGACCATTTAACTGTTCGGATATAGAACGTAAACTACGCGTGATTACACAATATTAAATGAATATCAATTATGAGTTATACAATAATTTTACCGCCGATCCATTAACTTCTATATACTCTTGCTGGTAGGATATATTTTATATCCGACAGGATAGCGACCACTGTACAAAAAGTGTTAAAACCCGCCACAGTGGCCCACGTAAGTGTCGCGTTCCGGGATCAGCCTGTGTATATCCAGTTCCAACAACCGATACAATTGTATTAACTGACGAGACGTTATAACTTCCCGTCAGTCGACTTTCTATTGAACCCTACTCTTCTTACCATCAGAAAAAGTGACCACTGCACTTTTCCGTTCCCTTTAAAAAAAAACCCCTACACACCAATATTTGTTTGCAAGTATTAGACAGCCCACCCACTGCGTGGTAACCGCATCGATAATTTTTATATTTGTTTGTAATTGCGTTATCTATTACTATTTGGTGAAGACGTTAGAGGCAAATGATATAAGTCGTTAGAAGTTAGATCACATTAATTACAATTACAATTTTATTGCACAATATTACATGATGTTACCAAAAAATATACATTTGTAAACTATATTTTTTTTATACAATGCAGACAAGTTAAAGTTGTTCAGGTATTACTTTAGTTAGAACATTTGTTTAGGTATAGGTATATCCAATGCGTAATTCAATAAAAAGTTTTTAAAAAGACATTATAATAATTTAGTATTTTTTTTACAGGCTGTTTGCTTATGATCTATCTTTAGTAGCCGTAGTTTATAGTAATATTCATATTCACAGTTCATAGTTGTTTCGTTAACGAATGGAATAAATCCTTTTGCCATCTTTAAATAACTGTTAATAACCCTCAATTTTTATATATATTTTTTTTTCAATTGTTTTTTAATTTTTTTTTATTCTTTTTTTGTTTATTTGTTAATCCACATAGCTATATTTCACTCAGAAGTAGGCGCTATTAACTGCGACTCTGTAGATATATTAACTACCGCAGTTAGAAACTTACAGGTACTTTTCATGATGTATTTTGTGCTCAATAAAGGTTATAATAAATATTATAATTTACCCAAAACCGATTAACTATAGGCCGATTAAAAAAAACTGTGTTGACCAACGTAATTAATATAAATTTAAAATAAGCATTTGAATAACCACACTCTAAATTTCAAATATCGAATATCCAGTAATGCCAACCTGACGCGCAATAGTAACGCACGAGCCGTGTCATATTACATGCTACGTTCACACAGTGTGGACGCGGTGTAGTGTTGCTCTTGTGCAACTCCACCACAACTGAAATGAGCTTAGACCTTTTACACACGAGGCGTAATAATAAAGCATCGTAAAACAGACATACTTCGAACTGTTTGAGAGCATATTATATATTTAAATACATGTACTCGATATCCGTTTTTCTTTTTCATTTCTCGTACTTTCAATACGAAATTAGTTAAAAATGATATGACGCGTATGATACGATAATTAAAGTGTCTTAATAATTATTTTTGGATGTGCCAATATAATGCTAATAGAGTGGTAGTTCTACTCAGTATCAGCCCGGAGCCTGGAATTTGTGCGCGATATGACGATAATCTTGCCCCTTGTTATATCGCGGGACGGAAATCGGAACGCACATGGAGAAAAAGTAGGTGGCATGGTTGCACTTCTGTCTACTGCTTCGGGGAAAAAGGCGTGATGTGTGTTTATTTGTTTTTTGTCCCTGTTACCCTGAGACCCTGTGACATGTTCTACAATATTATGTCAATACAAAATTACCTTAATTCGTACCCTCAGTACGAATGAAAATCTTTGCCATGACAAAAAAAAACTGATAAAACAAAATTAATTTTGTACAAACAATCCACAACGACAACCGCTTTCCTGAAATGTGGTTCCAAATCAAAGGTTGGATCGAGCAGCTACAAACTTGATTGGGTCTCGAAATTTGTAACTTTTATCTCGACGAAGGCCCTATCTTAACTCAAATCTTGATTAAGTTTCTTTAATTTGAAAACACCGCGGAAATAGGGATCGGTAGCAAAAACTCGACTGAGGTAGTGATGCAATTAGAAATGAATTATTGACGTACTTTACACGATATTTACTGTCCTAAATCATTGTTTTCAAGAATATTATTTTCATGTAATCTACGAAATTCTTATGAAGTACAAATTTTTTTATGTGTCCGGCAAAGTATCCCACACTGCACCTGATGGTCAGTGGAGTGGGGTCCGATAGAATGTCGACTGACGAGAGATGATTACCATTACTAGTAAGCAAATTCCAAGCACTTTGCCATAATACATCTCTCAATAAGGCGTTTGTGCATAATTTCCAAGAATACAAGACTAAATCCATGCCCGCATCGACGGTAAATAGAAACACTGAGCCTAGGATTGTAACTTGACACAAGAACTTGTATAATAATATTCTCGATATTATAACAGCTGTGCAGTTCAGAAGCTTCTGCAGCATGCAGTTCTTGATTAGAGGTAGTTATACGGGTTTCCCAGAATAGTAGAATAATAGTATTTCATAAAATGCAACGTCGAGATGAGCTACTAATACTCGTATATCATTTATATTTTTAGGATTCAGAACTCTGAATTGCATTACTTTTTTAACTCTTAATTCCTCTTAATAAGAGTTCTTTTTTGTTCCAGTCGTGGCCTTACTTCTTCCTGTTTATGATCCTGGAGCATATAGTATTAAGGCTTGAAGGAAAACCTGGGATCAGGTTGAATGATGGAATAACTAGTATATCGCATGGAATTCTTCAGGAGTGCGGAAGGTAAAATATTTTTTTAATTAATACTACATTTTATGAATTATTTTGGTTCAAAGAAGTGTACCAAGAGTCCCATTCTTGAAATCTGTAATAAAGGCGAAGGTAATCAATCTATGACTACAAAATAATCATAGTCTTTCTTATTTTTTTTTTGTCAACAATAATACATATTATTTGGATTACAGGCTAATATGGAGAGGCGCGGAATCGTACCTGTACACGTGGATATACACCAACTACAGATTGGTGGAGCTGCCGTGGGACCACACCGTCACGTGGTACGCGGCAGCACTTGGAGTCGATTTTTGTTACTACTGGATGCACAGAGCTTGTCATGGTAAGTATTTAGTAGTAGTTGTTCCCGCTGTTAGCTGGTTACTGCATCTTAATGTTTCTATTAATCAGATAACTCGCTATTGAGAGAAAAATCGATGTCTTTTTGGGGGTCCATGTTTGCCTATCAGTTCATTTACAATAGGAATGCATAATGAAGTCAAAGAATATGCTTTAGATTAATCATCAATGAGAATATTTTTCTGATGATTCAAACATCATTGAGTACAATCTCGAATCGAATGGATTAATTCCAGTTAGTTGCAGTGATTATGTTTGTACAGCTTATATGAATAGCAAGTAGGTTCAAAATCTAGTGAGCTCATAGTAAAGAGTGTTCTTCAATAGCATTATTTGTATTACAGAGGTCCACATCCTATGGGCTCAGCACCAGGTCCACCACACGTCTGAAGACTTCAACATGGGCGTCGGCATCCGACAGTCCATGCTGCAGGGCTGGTGCGGTTTTGTAAGTAAAAATCTTTTCTCATGACTTAACGTAGTATACCCATATCTTCACAAACATATGTGCAACTATTCCAAATCTATCATAATTCTGTCTCATATAATAACATTGTTTTGGTTTGATGACCATAATCGACGAAATAGGCGTACTGAGTACTTGACATAATACGTGGAGACTAACGTGGATTACATTCCTTAATGGTTGCTATAATTACGTCGATTTGTGGGTCAGGTGACAGCAAAACGCCTGTTGTAGAATGTGGGAACTCAGCACCACTCATAATTATTATTTGCTATTTGGTATAATTTTATATCCACTACCATACCACCAGAAGTCGTATCTTCACAATTTCAGTTCTATGCAAAGGCTTTTCAAATTTTAAATTTGATTGCCTTCTCTGGGGAATGAAATTCGATTTGACGACCGAAGTACTTTTCCACTACACCGATGCGCTAATTCTACTTGACATGACCTATATTCTCCCTCTGGATTAAATCCAATATTAAAATATACTGTAAAGAAAAATTGAGTCAATCCAAATTGAATTTTGTTGCTCGATAATTTGATACATTATACAACGATAAAATTTAATTTAAGCAACGCGCCTTGAAAAATTCTATATTTAAACTAGCCTTTTTAGACAACTGCTAAGTTTGATAGATTAGATTTAAGATTTATTTTCTAAGACAAACCAATCAACGTTGTGAAGTTTCCAGGTATAGAATAAAAATCTCAATCAGAATATTATATATGTTTGCATTTAATGTAGGTTAATTAACAACTTATGTTGTCCTCAAACTATTTTCTGACGTGATTTTTAGTCACGTAATAGACACTGAAATAGATTTTAGAATTAAATTAGAATTTTTATGGGCATCAGATCTTTTCCTACTAATTTATTTACTCAAAAGTAAGCTAGTTAGCTGGTAGTAGATTATATTTTATATCCGCTTCGATAGCGACCACCGTACACAAGGTCTTAATACCCGCCATACTGACCCATGTAAGTGTGTCGCGTTCCAGGATCACCCTCTGTATATTCGGTTCAAAAGGCCGACATAATTGTGTCGACTGCCGTGGGGTAAACGTCTCTTGTGAGTCGAAATTCTATTTGACCCCACTCCACTCACCATCAGGTGTAGTGGTGTCTCTTTGTCGTGTACATATAAAAAAGTAGTTGCTTAGTTCTCTGGCAGACAATAAAATTACACCATCTTCTACAGATCTTCTACCTACCATTGGCGCTGGCGATCCCACCAGCGCAGTTCGTGATGCACCATCAATTCAGCTACTTGTATATGTTCTGGATCCACACGGAGGCAATCAAGAGCCTCGGACCTCTGGAGTACATCCTCAACACGCCCAGCCATCACAGAGTTCATCACGGTAAGAAAATATTGAGCATACGGCCCGCTAAATGAAAAAAAAAAATATGAAATTACATTAATCTATCAAAGCGGTAGCATAAACACCTCATTAAAAAATAAACAATAACATAACGAAATAGTTTAAATTTGTTTTAATCGTTCGTTACCAACTAATGATAGAAAGATGTACATTATAACCAAACTTACTTTATTATTCTGCCTCGTTCCACTCGCACCATCAGCAACCCTTTAACTTTTGTAATAAACACAAACAATTACTCAAGTTATTTTACCTACAAAGCAAAATGCTTTACCCTTAAATGGGTAAATATAAATTATAAACAGAAAATTCTAAAAATAATATTGAAGAGAGTTGTAACCTTTTAATCGACTGAGTTATTCTCGGAAGGAAAACAAATGCCTTCTGCCTTAATGATCCTCATTCCTTTCTTTATCTTAAAGATAGACAACACAATATTCCCATGCCACTTCAAGATAATATGAATAATCCATCTAGGCGCTCCACTATCGTTTGCTATTTTAAAAAGTTATTAATAGATCGTGTACTACTGTTATTGCTTTAACTTTAAAGTGGGTAGTATAACAAAAACATTTTGAAACTGCCCACAACGCGTCCGTCAACGAGGACTTTCATCATTTTTGATGTACAAATTATCGTGTTGCAACTGTTTACGTTATAATTTATCATAATCCAAGTATAAGTGCTTTGGAGGCCGTTTCCATATTGCGGATTTCAGTGCTGGCAGGTTTTTTATTGTTATCTATGCATTTAAAATTCTGAGCAGATGTATGTGTTTATAACAACCGTGAATCATGACTGCCTTGGTGGCATAGTTGTATTGCATGCGCGGTACGGCAGCGCTCTGAAGTGCTGGGTTCGAATCCCGGGTTGGGCAAAGTGATATTTGGGTGTTTCTATTTAGTATGAGCCCGGAGGCTAGAGTTTGTACCAGATTTGGCAATACGTTCGCTCCCTAGCACATTATGGAGCAGAACTCGTATGAAAAATCGAAAAGTGAGTGTCCTGGAAGCACTTCTGTCTATCTCTTCAGGAATTACTCCGTGATGTCTCCATTTTTAAGTAGGTAAACCTAATAACTAATAAGAACTATAATAAAACTTAAATTTGATGGAACAAGTTGCAGGATAATTGAAATTCGAACGGATTTAATTAGTATGACAGGATATTACATAATGATGAATTCAGAATCAGGCAAATTACATCCAAAATTGAAAATAGTTTTAACGTAATAGGATATAATAATACTCGACGTATTTAATGTTCAAAGAGAGCTAGATTCAATTGTTACTAGATAGTTGCTTCGAGATTTAGAATAACATCTTGAACAAATCATATAAAGTTATAGAGATAACATGTTATTTCATTTTCAATGACATCTGAAATGAAATCACAAGAAAAACAAATAAATTCCAACATTTTAAAGATATAAAGCATTTCTCAAAAATATGAATTGTAAAATGATACATTGGTTGGTTTTAATTTAAATAAAAATGGGATTTTATTCTCAGAACAAAATATTTCGATCTCCCTTTGTGGATTTTATATTCATTTTAATTTTACAAAAGTTATAAAAAGACCAAAATCTGTAATGGATGGATGATTTATTTGTTTCGTGGGCGATGTTGAGGTCCTCAGACAAAACATTATGCCAATATATGTAGAAGAAAATTTTAATGTAACAATAATCCGATGACGTAAGAGAATTTTAAAAATACTAATAAAAGTTTACAGTTCGCAATTTTTTAGTTTAAGGTAGTTTATAATTGTGCAAAAATCTCTGGCTGCATTTATAATTTCGAAAACGAAATTCTTAATTATTGTATAATATTTATGTGACTTACATTTATCATTGTTTTGGCTATTAGGATGGAAAACCTCACGCACTTATTACCACGACATAAGGTTGCATAGGGGGCATTCCACGTGAAGCGGGCACGAAAAAAAACTCGATGTCTCAGATTTTCGTAATATTTGATTATGTTATACCTGTATATGTCCTCGATCCAGATACAAAATATTATTAAAGTATAAAGCCTGGTAAGCGAGTTAAAGGACTTTGAAGTTTTAACTGGCCGGCTGGTATACGCCACTTCGAATCCAATTATCAAGTTTTTAAATGTTACAATAAAATAAATAAAGCAATGAAATAAATACTTCATTTAATGAGCTTTTTATTGTATTTTTGGAAATTGAAAAATGTTTTTTCTTTGAAAAAATGTGTTTGAAAGTTTCAAACTTGAATTTCACAAAGTTGGCATATTTATATTTTTTTTATTTTTTTCTAAAAATAGCTACTATTGTATAGATAATCCCTGCGAAGTTTCATAATGGGCTGAAAAGTAGTTTAGGAGCTAGACCGATTACAGTGCCGAAGCGCGGCGGTCGCCAGAAAGAGCGAAGTAGTAAAACTTTCAATTAAACGAAATACTTTCGATTAGAGTATTTTATCATGTTTTGCATCGCTCTAACGATTCAATTACATCTGATTATAATATAAAAAAATATATTTATATTACTGACGGTGCACAACAACATTTGAAACTTGGCAAGGATAATATATATATATATACAATATTGGCTATTTTAGTAGAAAAAAGTTATTATATAAATATGCCAACTTTGTGAAATACAAGTTTGAAACATTAAAATATATATGAATAATAATAATAAATAGTAGTAGTAATAATAATATGAGTTTGTGGCATTGATGTTCTAGCCTACATGTATAAGCGGTCGGGTATCGTGATGGCTTTGTTTAATGCGTTATGTAAACTAGCCTGTGTCTCCAGGCGTTTTAGGTTACCACCGAGACCGTCAAATTGCCCTTCTGCCATGTGAAGTGGCACGAAAATGAAATTCTGCATCTTTACCACAATCCTGTTTGAAATATAACAAGTTAATACAATTAAATCTTTTTAAAATGTTGTTGTGCACCGTCAGTAATATAAATATATTTTTTATATTATAATCAGATGTAATTGAATCGTTAGAGCGATGCAAAACATGATAAAATACTCTAATCGAAAGTATTTAGTTTAATTGAAAGTTTTTACTACTTCGCTCTTTTTGGCGACCGCCGCGCTTCGGCACTGTAATCGGTCTAGCTCCTAAACTACTTCTCAGCCCATTATGAAACTTCGCAGGGATTATCTATACAATAGTAGCTATTTTTATAAAAAAAAATATAAATATGCCAACTTTGTGAAATTCAAGTTTGAAACTTTCAAACACATTTTTTTCAAAGAAAAAAAAACATTTCTCAATTTCCAAAAATACAATAAAAAAGCTCATTAAATGAAGTATTTATTTCATTGCTTTATTTATTTTATTGTAACATTTAAAAACTTGATAATTGGATTCGAAGTGGCGTATACCAGCCGGCCAGTTAAAACTTCAAAGTCCTTTAACTCGCTTACCAGGCTTTATACTTTAATAATATTTTGTATCTGGATCGAGGACATATACAGGTATAACATAATCAAATATTACGAAAATCTGAGACATCGAGTTTTTTTTCGTGCCCGCTTCACGTGGAATGCCCCATAGAACTTATACAATGTCACTGCGCCAAACATTATTTTCGAACCATCATGAGAAACTTTAATCACCGCTCCTTTTCTTTCCTCTAACAATGCACCTCGACCGATATAGGACCCTGGTTTCATATTAAACTAGAAGGTAAGTTGAATGTACTATGCTGTTTTTTAGAATTTAAACAACGAATTTAAAACCCAGAAGCTTATAATAAAAATGGCTATTTTTTCCTTCATTTTATTTATTTAACGCCACACCGATAGTTAATAGACAAAACATGCTCAATAAAAATTACGATGTTATGAACGAGTGAACTAATCACAGCTGTGAAAAGCATTTATATAAAAAAACAAATAAATTAAAATTACCAAATAAATTAAATCAAAATTTCAATAAAATTAGAAATACCATTTAACATAAACAGAACTACAAAGTAATACCACGACGAATAGAATAAAAACAAAATCACATCAAGCATAGAAGTCATAAAGGAATAAATAGACATGATTGTAGCACTTGTATTTTCAATGTACATGCTTTATCGTTCGATTTCTTTGTAAAGTCTATAGTTTTCATGAATATGTAGTACGTACTTTGTCGTTTACTTTCTTTGTTAAGTCTGTAAACATTAATAAAATATTCGCTTTGCAGATATTAAAAAATATTTTACGGTTTACAGAAAAAGCCAAGAGATTTAATTTGACCCTTACTGTATATAGTAATAAGGTACGACCATAAACAAGTAAATTCATACTTACACTCTTCGAGGCCCTAAAAAGCGGCCTAGAGTTTTCCAACGGTCGTCTATTTAGACTTATTAATTCATTTAACATCCTTTTAAACACCTTAATTTAAAAGCAAGACTGGTCCTGTTTTAGTATAAATATGAATTTAATTACTTATCTGGGGAAATTTGGACATTACAGTGTTTAAGTAAATAGATATAAGCTCATAGTTTTATTTGAAGAAGTAGTGTCCCATCTATATAAGTATATATTATGTTGTTTACTTACTTTATAATTATGTTTACTGGTGGTAGGTCTCTCATATGTTATTGTCCGCATGGGTAGGTACCACCGCAATGTCCATTTCTGCCGCCAAGCAGAAGTGTGTAGCCACGGTTGTGTTCCGATTTAACATTGTAGCCAGTGTAACTACTGAACATAATGAGACTTAACATCTCATGTCTTAGGACGGCGAGCGCAGTGGAATACCAAACAATACTTTGTACTTCAAGGTTTTGGATGGTGTTTCCACTGTTTATGGGCATCAGTTACCATCAGGCGAACGGCAGGCTCGTCTTGTCATTCAAAGCAAAAAAAGAAAAATAGAATACAATGATCATCGCCCAATCTCATCTCACATCTTGTTATTCAAATATTTTAAAGGTGTGTAGTATTTTTCCAATGTTAATTTTCGGTAAAATCTTGGTTGGGTCCAAGACTTAAGGTGTTACCGAATTAAAATCTAGAAGAGTGACACTCATGATTTAAGAAATCTATCGATATAATCGTCTTCTAAAGCATATTCAATGTTTACTTAAATCCTATCGTGTCCAAACCTCGTATACAAAATGCTTTGGAATAAACAAATATATTCCCCAGACTGTAATTTTCCTTAATACATTATTTATAGCAGTTCCATTATAATGTGACTTTTATTGCAGACCCTACCGTTTCTGGGTGCTGTTGATAAATGATTAAATAATTGAAAGAACGTATGAATATTTAATACTATTTGCGTCGTCCTGTTTGCCTTTCGGGAATTGTATAAACAAAATCGTATTTATGGCATTGGAAGGGCATTACAGTAAGGTTATTCGTTTGGGGAATAAGTTTATGCTGTGTATTATTCTTTCTAATTTTATCAGGTAAGAGGAACTTGAGCTAGTTTGGCATGAAAATTTTATTTTGCCCCGTATTAGAATTTTGTTAATACGTTTGCCCTTCATATTCCGAGTCATCTTTTATTGATGGCAGTCTCGGATCTTAAATTTTTTCGGAAGGGGCAAAATTTGGAAAATGCCACCACCACCCACCTATATTTTTACTTTTGTCATCATCATCATTATTTTGCGCCCAGCGGGAAACAATTTTAGTATTGAATGTACTGCATGTCTCAGTAGTCAAGGTTGAGTTAATGATGAGTCATGTATTCATCTGCCTAGTTTGAATTTGCCGACCTCTGAATTCGCCGCCCGGGGCATAGGCCCCGGCTAGCCCCCCTTAGATCCGGGGCTGGTTGACGGTAGAATATATTTTATATCTGCCTGGGTACCAACTACCGTACACAAGGTGTTAAAGCCCGCCATAATGACTTACGTAAATATGTCGCGTTCCGAGATCAGCCTGTGTATGTCTGGTTCCAATAGGCCGGCATAACTGTGTCAACTGACGAAGGCTAATCATCTCTCATCAGTCGATATTCTATTGGACTCCACTCCACTTACCATCAGGAGCAGTGTGGTTTTACTGTGCCCGTACAAAAAAATAACGCCATTTTCATAATAAGAAATGAGGCTGATGAAAATTTAAAATCTTGACTTCATCCACCACGTAATTGTTACAAGGCCGCGCTCGAGTCATCAAAGAGTTTAAACAACAAAAGAAAATCTTCACAGCATTGAGGACACTATGCTTGATATATTTAAACGTACACTACATTTGAAAGCAAAACTATCTTCATAATTATCATATTTTTAATACCCGCTTAAAGTATAGGAGTTATTACTAAATTTTGTTAAGTCTACTAATGTATAGAATAATATTATCAGCCCTGCATATATACTGTCCTACTGTTGGGCATGGGCCTCCTCTACTATTAAGAGGGATTAGGGCTTAGTCCACCACGCTGGGCTAGTGCGGATTGGTAGACATCACACAGCCTTAAAAAGTCCTATAACTTCTCGGGTATGCAGGTTTCTTTCTGTTTTGCTTCACCGTTAAAACAGGCGATTATTCACAAAAAATACGCACATAATTTTAGAAAAATCAGAGGTGTGTGCCCTTGGGTTTTGAGCCTGTGGACATTCGTCTCGACAATTCATTTCACAACCAACTAGGCTGTAGTCTACTAATGTTTTAGGATATTATTTCATTAAGTATTTATTTCTACAATCATGATATCTGTTTAAATAGAACACAAATTACATCCAACGTTTATTCTACATTTCTCATAAGCCTAAGGCTTAACAAATCGTTTAAGAGCACTACAAAGGGCTTTAGGGCTGCCAAAGGGACAATCTGAAATGTCCAGCTTAAGATGACCCATGACATAAACCCAACTATGAAATCTCCATGCTACAATGTTGAAATTTATGGGCATTTTGACATTAAATTGAAGAGGATTGGATGTTACGCTACTCCAAAACTTAGTCTTAGAAGTGCAGTAAACATGTATATATTATAGGAAATACTTCAATAAAATTAATACAAGCATTTTGATCAAGTATTTCAAAGTTTTATGAGGTAATAATAAGGTTTTTTGCAAGGGATAATAAATAATCGAATTTTAAATACAATATAATTTCTTATCCGACTCCAAAATGAGACCAGTCCAATATATTCAAGAATGTTTTTATAACATTTTTATACCTACTTGACAACCACGCCTTTTGGAAGTCCAATCCTATGCAAATCGGGTTAGAAAATTCAAGTACCCTAAATTATTTTCGACTGGAGAATTAAAACTATCTTCCCATCATTTAGTACGAGTTATAAATCATCATATTGCACATTTCATTGATAATGGATGGCAGTTGTGTTCTCAGCTAATTAAAATCTACATTGTATTGGAATTGGATTCACGTTGATTACTCCTACGGGGTTAATCTATCGAATGACATCTATTGATTCGAAATTCGTTTTGGATGATTGGTTTTCAATTTCGATTTACTACTGAATTTAGATTAACTGAAATAGATCAACTATTAAATCTATACTGATATACAAAGCTTAAGAGTTTGTTTGTTTGAACACGCTAATCTCAGGAAATATTAAACCGTTTTGGAAATTTTTATAATAAGAGCTACATTACTGTTAAGTGCTATAGTCTACTTTTCCTCCTGAGACAATATCCCGGATAATTTTTTATCACGCGGGCGGAAGCACGAGTAAAGTCTAGTAAAATATAGTAATAATAGTACTCCGTGATACAGTTCTGCACTTGTCGACTTGAGACATTCATTGTTAAATTTAAAGACGATTTAAAATTTCGATATTTTGGCCGACTGTACTGTCTAATTTCGTTACGCTTTCAATCATTTACATACATTATTACAATATTTTATTTTATTTATTTTATTCAATGAATTTCATTTGCCAATTTAATAATGACTGCTCTGTATTATGTTTTTTTTTTTTTATTAAAACAATTCTTCCGGATTAGTAGGTTTTTTTTTTCTTTTGTTCACAGGCAGCAACAAATACTGCTTGGATGTGAACTACGGCGGAGTGCTCATCATCTGGGACAGACTCTTCGGCACCTTCAAACCAGAGACAGACAAGGTCGAGATCGTCTACGGACTTATCTACAACCAGCCTTCTTTCAACCCCGTCTACTTGCAGGTGAGATTTGATTTCTTTTATATCAACTCCATAAGTGAAGTCACTGCACCTGATGATAAGTGGAGTAGGATTCATAGAGAGTATCTATATGTTTAACCCTCGCTACCCGACATATTTATACTGGCCTGTTTAGTGTGTAGCCAAATATAAACGGGCTAATCCCAGATCGCGACTAATGTTGCCTTTTATCGTGGATTTTACACCTTGTGTCTGATGGTCGCTATTTAGGCAGGTACTAATTTCCCACCACCACATATTAATTTATTTTTATTTAAATATACATGATCAGCTTGGTGACAGAACGTAGGCACGCTAACAGCCGGTCTGACTCGCCATTTTAAATGTTCCACATCAATAATACTAGCCCTTTATTGTATAATTATATTCTACTGTTAAAACAACGGGCACCCCCTACTAAGGGTTTACTGGCTTCTTGTCATAGTAATCGGCTGTGATCGGCCATATTTTTGATATCAGTACTGTTAAAATAAACATTTAAATCGGATATAGGGAGCAAGTTCGAAGCTCTAGTACTACTTAAATAAGTATAGCTATACATGTGTGCAATTGTGCGATCAGGAATCTGAATGTAATTTTTGTATTCTGTTTGACTGAGGAATAATAAACTTAATTTCCAAGAATATAATTAATATGGCGTTGTAACAACCGCCTAAAACACGCGATGAATACTTAACAAAGAAAAAAAATACGATTCGTACAATCTATATTAACAAGGCCTTATACTACGATTTATAACTTGCAAGAATTACACTCACAGTACAATAAAGATTTCAAAAGCCCAATCTGATATAATAACCACTCGTCTATATAATCTAAAGAATGGACAGTAATTCCTTTTACTCTTGGTGAAATATTGGCCATTATACTCCATCCATCTTGCGTGTCCCAGCGCGCGACACATTGGACATCATTAATTTGCTTTCTAACCAACCTCGACCACAATAGCTGTTGTTCAAATGGATTAGGTGCTTTAGAAACGTGATATCTATTTAGTCGTGCATTGAGTTTAAATGGATTTTTCCTGCGTTAATAGAAAATGGATTGAATTACTACCAATAGCGCGGAATCAATTGGTTTTAGATGTTTTTATCTCATTTGTTTTGTTTATAGCGATAATTTAGTTAACTTAGTATGGCTACGTTTCGTAGATATTAATTTATAGTTTCTTTATTCTACTGGCAATACAAGAACTATGTACGAAGTTATAGATTCCGATTTGAGAAACAATAAAGTTATCCTGAGTCGAACAATTAAAATTATATTATTTTATTCAAAAACGACAAATACACGTGGAATGTCTTGGCTCATATTAGGAATAAACTAGGATAAATAAGGTTCCAGCGTGAAAGAGTTTTTAGAATTCCTGACTCTTACTCATAAAGGCTAAAGAAGGGAGCATCTCTATGAATTTGCTAAGTAACTCAAAGTATCACATTTTATACAAAGTTAAGTCGAATATTACATTATTATAAATTCATATTCGAGTATAAAATTTACCTGGAAATAGCACTTTGCGTTAACAACCCGCTAGGCAAGAACAAGAGTTTCACAGAATATAAAAGACCAAATTTTATATAAACCTTTTAGAACTTGGCCATTTAATTTACCGCGAAAATATTTTTGCCTGTATTTAATTTCACCGAAACTTTTGTCTTGTATTTTAGGGTACATTTTATTTGCTCTGGTATCTTTGTAGGACTTTATTTCTTTTTGTTTTTTTTTTACATTTTGTTGTTGTAACGGCTTATTAGTCTTTGTTTCTCAAAGATGTGTAAATTTTTTGGAAAGATTGAGAATATCATTATTTATTTCATGTTAATTACATTAGTTTTTAATGCTTGAATAATAAAACACATTATCTTTTTCAAGTACAATTTCTTATAAAACGCAAAAAGTATTTCAAGACACAAAATAGTTTATGAACACGTACCCTTTACAATAAAGAATAATAATAGAAAATTAAATTATATCCAGATCATGATAAAATCAATAGAACGTAAAAATGATTATGAAATTTTGGCATTTTTTTTGGCTCGAACTATGAGCTAGGGAGTCAAAGATTATCGAACAAAGAAAAACCCAGTCACGCATCATTTAACAACATAACGGTCAAGTAAAGTCAAACTATCTTTTTCCAAGTTTTTCCAATCAACTTCTTGAATAAAACGTCATTTGAGAATAGACTAAAGAAGCTTAAAAGAAGAAAACTTAAATTGGTCTTGAATATATTTTCAAATTAGGTTTGGTGTAAATACCCCATGGGCATACCTAAGTAAAAACTATTGTTTATCAGTTGCAATAAAATATTAAAAAAACGAAAATATTTTTAAAACTAATTTCGATCCTAAGGAATTAAATATACGAAATAATTACAAAACTACGTAAACTCGGCCGAGATTAAAACTTGAAGGTCAAAGTTTTGATTAAAATAAGAGATTAAGTTATAAAATTACTAGCTTTTGCTCACGGCTTCGCCAGCGTGAGACTTTTTCCGGGATAAAAGTCCTGCTATATATTTCCCAGGATAAAAAGTGGTCTTTATCGTACCCAGGGTTTCAAACTATCTTCATACCAAATTTTATTAAAATTCATTTGTTATTTTTGAGTTTATCGCGTTCAGATAGACAGACACGGCGGTCGACTTTCTTTTATTATACGTAAGAGTATAATCTAAATCTTCTACAACTTTATCTAGTTCAACTTGTAAAGGACGAAATATCTGAAAATATATTAAAGACGTTGTAAGAATATTCTCATAACCTAAAAATAAAAAATGAAACATGAATTTGCGATTGTAAGAAATCCAATACATTTGAAATTCGATACGTCGTAGTTAGTTATTAAATAATAACAAATTTTTCAATTTAGCGATAGGCATTGTACACGATTTTTTTTTAAAAAGCTGACGACACACTTCGAAAGCTACTTATATTACAGTTAACGCAATTTTGGAAGCTGTATTTCTACATAAAAATAATGCTAAAAGCGTACGAAACGCACACGTGTCTTTATGATTTTTTGTTTTTTCAGGCCTTCTACACCGGCTACGTGGTGGATAAGTTCAGACAATTCGACAACTGGGGTGACAAGTTCAGAGCAGTATTCTGGGGCCCGAGCTGGGAGCCAGGCACCCCACGACTCGGCGACGAAGATATGAAGGTTGATGTAAGCATTTTTAATTCAACACACATTTTCCTTTATATTTTAGATATTAATATGTATGTTTTGTATTCATTTTCATTTATTTATATATTTTTTTATTAATATTAAAATGATATAGTTCTTTCAATTTGAAATTTACTTAAAAACAACATGCTACATATAAAAAACATCACAACATTAATACAAAAAAACTAATTGCATTATAAATATATCCTCAAAACACTCACAATTCGAAAACACAGATATTCAATTAAAATTGAACCAAAACTGATCCTATAAACAATAAAACAGCGGAAGATAGACTGATGTAAATCACAAAGGAAACTTGATAATCAGCGAAGTAATCCGAAGCATTAATTAACTAAGCAAGTCGGGGTTAGCGGTCTACAGGTTTTAACAACTTTGTTCAGAGTTAGTTTACCCCAATCACCCGTCTAGAAGTACTTCGTAACTCCCATAGTGACCAGCAAATTCTTACTGTTATCGGAGCAAGTGCACTATGAATACGGAATGAAGTTGGAGGGATAATATCACTCTCTGGGGTATGTTTGGTTCCCCACTACAATTTAATTGCGACATTTAAACCATTCTACGACCTCAGGTCGTATACGTGTATTGTTTTAAGCTACTTAGAATTTACTTCGAAATGTTGATATACTGACACAGATAATAGCCATAATTATAATTATGTATTATTATACAATATGCTGGTCAGTCTATAAGCAATATCTGCACAGTCATTGCCGATAACAACAACTCATCAATAGATAAATGCAACTCAGTAACATGTTCAATTATCTGAAAAAAAATCAGGATAATGTGATAAATACTAAGCAGTAGAAATTAAAGATGTCTAGTCAAAGATTTTAAAATAATTAATATTTAGGGTAATATTATTTTCTATAAAAGCCACCAGAACCTGTCCAAGCTAAACAATAATTTTAAAGATGAAAAAACAGCAATGAATCCTTGAACTCACATTATTTTTCCACACATCATTAAGCGGGTCGCTCTCTTTATGATCAGTCTTGTAAATACGCCAAAGCTACCCCAAAAGTGAGGTAATCCCACTCGCAGTAAATATCAGTAGGCAAGGGTCCATAAAACTCAATTCCTTCCGGCTTCCTTTCCTAATTTTTTAAAAGCTAATTATCATTATAAATTGCTACGACTATGAACAATTTGCAGCCCGCATTGATGCATATTATTAATATTATATTATATTGGGTTCCCTTGAGCAAAATTTCACCCTACGCCATTGGTAAACTGCGTGACTGCCTCAGTGGCGTAGTTGTTCTGCATGCGCGTTACAACAGCGCTCTGAGGTCCTGGGTTCGAATTCTGGGTCGGGCAAAGTGATATTTGGGTTTTATTGCTCAGTATCAGCCCGGAGTCTGAAATTTGTGCCCGATATGGCGACAGGCTCGCCCCCTATCACATCATGGGACGGAACACACTTGGCGAAAAGTGGGTGCCTTGGTTGTGCCTGCGTAACCCTTCGAGGATAAATGCGTGATGTGTGTGTGCCACTGGTGAATATATAAATTAACTCACGCCTTTTACAATTTTAACGATTGACAATTTATGCCAGGTGGAAAATCGTGACAAATACGACGTGCATTTGCCGGCTTGGTGCAATTTGTACCTGGTGTGCCACTACGCGATAGTCCTGTACGGTTTCTTCGAACTAGCTTCCAGATATATGGTGAGTTATCAACTTTGGATTTATTAATTATATTTTTTATTAAATATATTAAATATATTTTGGTATGTTACATTTTTTTTTGTTTTATATATTTTGTATTTTTTATATATTTTTGTATTTAAACGTAACAAAGATGTTAAGTTTCAATATTCTTTAAACAGTGTCTCTAAACAATATTCTCTAACTCAGTTAAATTTCTGAAGGACAAAAGTCCCTACTTCCAAATATCCATAAACTTTTATAAAGAGTACAATTCTTCTGGCCTGAAACTAAGTGATCACATATCGTCTGTTAACCCATTTAATCGTTTTATATTACAAAAAAATATTTCAGAAATATAACCACAAAAAGCTCGGAGCGCATGTTATTTCTAAAACGTTTGTAGCCGACTACGCCTTTGTATTTTTATTTAAATGGACCCCGGAAAATGGAATGTGAAAGCAATCAAAATAATTGATGTATATTCAGTTTGTTACGTAAACCGCAGTATTTTTTTCAATAAAATTCATTGACAAAATATTGACATAGAAATGTGGGACGCAAAAAAATCTATATTTATAAAACCTACTTATTGTAGGTGTTTTTTCCTTTAAAAACAAACCGTTAATAAATGGAATTTTGCACAATTTTTAATCTTATTTTGTACTAGCTTTTGCTCGCGGCTCCGCCCGCGTTATAAAGTTATTCAGGCTAAAGTTTTCCGTTATAAAAATAGTAGTTTCCCGGGAGCCTATGTTCTTCCCAGGGTCTCAAACTGTCTCCATACCAAATTTCATCTTAATACGTTAGGTAGTTTTTGAGTTTAACACGTTAAGGCAGACAGATGCAGCGGGGGACTTTTGTTATATTATTTAGAACTTTTTAAGTGAAACAATCCCGTCATACATCATTGTTGCATAACTTTAACCGTTTACGCAGCGCAGGCAACGGAAGCTCTCAAAACTCATAATTTTCCCCGTTTTTGCAACATGTTTCATTACTGCTCCGCTCCTATTGGTCATAGCATGATGATATATAGCCTACAGCACTCCAGGAACAAAGGGCTATCCAACACAAAAAGATTTTTTCAGTTGAAACCGGTAGTTCCTGAGATTAGCCATTACTGCTCCGCTCCTATTGGTCATAGCGTTATGATATATAACTTTGAGCACTCCACAAACAAAGGACTATTCAACACAAAAATATTTTTTCAGTTCGAATCGGTAGTTCCTGAGATTAGCCATTACTGCTCCGCTCCTATTGAATATAGCGTGATAATATATAGCCTATAGCTCTCCACGAACAAAGGTCTATCCAACGCAAAAAGAATTTTTCAGTTTGGACCGGTAGTTCCTGAGATTAGCCATTACTGCTCCGCTCCTATTGGTCATAGCGTGATGATATATAGCTTATAGCGGTCCACAAATAAAGGGCTATCCAACACAAAACGAATTTTTCAGTTGAAACCGGTAGTTCCTGAGATTAGCCATTACTGCTCCGCTCCTATTGGGTATAGCGTGATGATATATAGCCTATAGCACTCCACGAATAAAGGGCTATCCAACGCAAAAAGAATTTTTCAGTTTGGACCGGTAGTTCCTGAGATTAGCCATTACTGCCCCGCTCTTATCGGGTATAGCGTGATGATATATAGCCTATAGCACTCCACGAACAAAGGGCTATCCAACGCAAAAAGAATTTTTCAGTTTGGACCGGTAGTTCCTGAGATTAGCCATTACTGCCCCGCTCCTATTGGGTATAGCGTGATGATATATAGCCTATAGCACTCCACGAACAAAGGGCTATCCAACGCAAAAAGAATTTTTCAGTTTGGACCGGTAGTTCCTGAGATTAGCGCGTTCAAACAAACAAACAAACAAACAAACAAACAAACTCTTCAGCTTTATATAATAGTATAGATATAGATAAGCCTAACCAAAAAAATAAAACACCTGCATTGGAGGGGTCATTTTTACTTTTTAATTTCAAGTTCAATTTCTCAATAAAATACAACCCCTTCGCCATTATACAAGGCGGGTGTGTATATCAATAACTCATTTAAAAATTCATTATAACGACTTATCTTTAAAGATTTCTTTTATGTGTGAAAAATGAGAATTGATCTGAGTCTATTAGCGCTTTCAATATTATGGAATGAGGCGTAAAAAAAACACCTAAAACTTGTATATAAAAGATGAATAAATAGGTTTGTATTCAACAAAAATACTAATATATAGGTAGCAGTAGATGTAAGCACTCATTATCTTTTATTTTCAAGAATACATATTATACTTAACAAATGTGGGTGCTATACATGAGAACCTTTTTTAATCTTGATTTAAGGAGATTCGTTTTATTTTACTACAATGTCTCCCATACGCTCAATTTCATTGAAACACCAAAGTGTTGACTGATGATTATAAATATGTTTATAATAACTTCTTATTCCATTCTGACGCATGAGCGCAACCAACTATTTAGATTATTTACATTGACACCTAAAGAATGATGTCCATTCCGCACACACTCCGACAAAATACATTATGTCCTACGTCTCACAATGTTAAGAAATTTACCAAAATGACCAACTCAGTGCTAAACCATGTATTGCCTAATGATTGGATAAAACAGTTACTTTCAGGTGAGTAACTTTCCCGTCCCATTTTCTTGTACAAAGAACATTCTTGCATCGTATACCGCCTACCCAATATGCGCGGACAATAAAAACCCATACAATTGACTACCAAACAATATAAGGTTCGTGGAAACCTTTCGTTAATTATTTACTGAGGCAAGAGCATTTACTGCCTCACAAATTTCTTATTAATGTTAATCAGGGTTCGTTCAGACCTGAATAAAATATATTTGAACACTCGATAAAATATTGAGTAATTGGAAAATGAACCTAAAATCTTCTGTAAGTGTATCTATAATTAAGTTTTAAATTTTTGTTACGTGGAATTAGTGTCCAACTTCGTGATATTTTTGTCATCTTTCTAATAGGATCATCTAAATTCCCTCTAGGGAAGGAGACAAGACGCGTTCCTGCAATCATTAATGCTAATAAAAAACAAAAAAATGTATGGCAATGAATGTTCTGGCGATAGACTTTTCGATGACATTACATAGTTTTTTTAGTTTCCTAATAAGGTAAGGGCCTGCAGAAAGGCATCTCGTCTATCACCCTAGGGATTTCTGCGAAATGTTTCTAATAAATAATCAAACATTAACATATTAAAATGATATCGAAAGTAGATTTTTATGACCTATACAATTTAAAATTGACTTTACCCGAGGCAATAACGAAAAGTACGGATAAAAATCCAGATATCGAGATAAAACAGTTGAGCAATAACACTAAGTAGGTTGTCCAGAACATTCATTCCTGTCTTTTTTTCATCCTGTTCTTCCTTTTTACATCCTATCGTACTTTATTTATGTTTTCCGCTGTTGGCGGTGGAGCGATACGTGCAAAAAGTTACAATACTCGGCAGTATTACATACTGTAGAAACACAATCGATAAGCTTCGGTTTCGTAGACTGTCGTCTCAATTGCATGTATGACAGTTTCAGCGCTATCTTGACACTACACCTGATGGTAATTGGACTGGGATCCATTAGAATGTCGACTGATCAGAGATAATTACTCCTCAACAGTCGACATAATTATGCTGGCCTGTTGGAACCGGATATACGTAGGCTGGTCCCGGAACGCGACACACTTACATGGGCCACTATTGTAGGTTTTAATACCTTGTGTACGATGGTGGTTATCCGGGGGAATATAAAATATATCCTACCACCAACAAATCAATCTTAGTCCTGTATCAATTTGTCCCATTGGTAGGCAAAGAAAAGGTCTCTTCTAAATAATTTTCTGATTTCCTTTCATAGCTCGATGTGTAATGTTTACTGCCGATTGTTTTTATAATAGATGTTGAATTAAAGTAGTTCTGTATGAACTTGGTTCTTTGTTAGGCGCGGGTCTTTTCTATCTAAGTAATATGCCTTTAACAGTCACGCTCGTCGTATGCAGTTTGATGGACTTTACTTAACTTTGTAACAGAGAGCGCTCAGGTGTGCTCGGTTCAATTTATTTTGGCCCTTAATAGATTTAGTTTAAATTTCCAATTAAGCTTTGCATCCATGTTTTGCAAATGCGATTTTAATTTATATAAATCGTATTTTCGATTTATTTGCAAACCTCATTTAAATTTCAATCGAAATACATGATTATAAAGATAATTTTGAAATAAAAGGCTCTTTACACAACAAATATATTATACAAATTGGATTGAATTGTAAATAAAATAATAGTAACAATTTATCAGCGCCCGGTGGTCTTTCCTATTAGACCGAAATGAATTTTTTCCAAATTATATACTTGGGTAGACAATTATACCGGCTACCCTGTGCTGGTTCATATGTCGAATAATTTTATAATCATTTATAAATTATTGTGACCTTTCTTTAAAAAATACACTTATCTCTGAAAGGGGAAGGAGCGAGCCTACCGCGATACAATTCCAGATCGAGACTGATATTGAGCAGAAAAATCAATGTCACTGCCCGACCCGGAATCCAAACCCGAGACCTGAAGACGGTAGTCCTACGCGTACGCAATACAACATCGCCGAGGTGGACAGTAGACAAATAGTATGCCTACATAAATAAATTAAAAAAATTGTTTTGAAGTACTGATCGTGTTCAAAGGTTTATACTTAACGCGAGGATTAGCCCTGACATATTGGTTGAGATTTAGTGTCACTAAAGAGCACTTTTGCATGCGGCGTTCGTCCGCAGTGCGGTTCCGTATATGAGCCAACAAACGCATGCAACATGCACGCTTAATGAATTACCACAATTTTTCTTTGTTACACTCTCAAGAATGGTTGTGCAAGATTTATTAATACAATTTGTAGCATACTTGAGGGTGAATTTTTAAATTCTGGATTCGACTTCAATGACAGACAACAAGGTTTATTGGTTAAAATAACATTGTGGTATTATAAGTTTTTTCCAATTTGGCGATAGACGCATCGTTACTTGATAGTGAATTTGATAAAATGTATCTATAACCTTGTAAACCCCTGATACGGCTCGTAGGCGTTAAGGTAGACCATAAAAGAGATGGTGGAACGACCTAGAATCATTAAAATAACTGGTTTACTATAGCGCAGGATCGAGGTTCATGGAAAGATCTTGGGGAGGCTTTTACCCAACATTGGGACATTATAGGCTGATACAATACAACAATAATCATCAGGGTCAGTCTAGCTTCCTACTTGTGGAAAAGATTTCATAATTAAAGAAGTTAAAGAATTAATTCAAGCAAAAAGCTCTTAAGCCTTATATTCAAAGCCAAAACGCAATTTCATCCATTTAAATAAATACTTTAAACGAAATAGAAGCGAAAATAACACGTCCCACAAAACTCAAGGAAACATCACGGAACAATATAACTTTAGAATCAAACAATCCCGCTGTTAACTCACTACGTGCGGCTCGCGTATCAAGTCAGTACTAAGTAACAAATCAGCGGAATTGGCACCCAGTACAATGTTTGAATACATAATACGGACCTGGAAAGAATAAAGGTGGAAATGTTTCTTTGTTTAATCTCATATATTTTTGGGTTGAAGTCCTTCGGAATGATTAGGCTAAAAGTGATCCAGATTTTAATGGTATCTCGTAAGCAAGAATGTGGGAAGAATAACAAATACTATTTGTAAACGACTAGACAGCTACCACTATAGCCCGATTTCGTATTCGAGGAACCAATTTGGTGTGAAATTTTGGTTCGACAGTCCTGCGTAATTTTCGGGAGGTGGGAATTTTGTCCAAAATTATGAAGCTTGACATATTGCAGAGGTGCAACTAGTCCTCTTGGGACTAGTTGCACCTCTGCCTGTCTTTTAACTATTATGGCGTTTTATTAATGTGAATACAATATAGTATTCACAGCGTTGATACTAGGAACAATGATATGTTAATGCTTAACATGATGTTTTATGTGTATTATTTGTATCTATTTTATTGTAAGCTATTATATAACATTCCAATTTATTTTAGTCAGCTTGGTGACATCAGACAGTTCCTCCAATTAGGAAACCTTAAGCTTCTGCTCAAAGGTCAACGTCATTACAACTGTCTGACTTCAAATCATGAACTACGGTTATAAAACCCAAAATATTTTCTCCATGTGTTTAATTCCTACTTTTTTCCTTAAAAATAGTCAGCGTATTCCATAATAATTGTCTTTTATCCTTAACCTTGTACAGTACCCACATTCATTTCATTCGTTTTTGCAACTTATTTACCAATGTGTCTTTGTTCACAGGGCATGACTCCCATCTCCGTTCTTATCTTCGTACTCTACATCATAGCTTCGCTCACAGTCATCGGAATGCTCTTCGACAACTCCAAGTACGCTCCGCTCCTGGAGATCATTCGGTGTTCAGCTCTGGCCTTCTTGGCGAGGAGTGTGGCAGTCTCTAGCCCAGCGCTTGGCACAGCTCTGCAGGTCTTCTACGTGGTATCAGCCATGTTCTGGTGCCTGAACATGCTCAAGCTCCTGGAAATTAAGAAGACTAGAAAGGTCGATTAGATTTTAATATTGTTTCTGTTGTGTTTGTACATTAGTGGACAGAAGAAATCAATTCACAGATCGTAGAATTATGTACCAAAAGACCATTAATACAGATGTCGATATTGGACTGTTGTTATGCCGATATTAAATCAGGAATAGCTTCGTTCCATTTTCATTTCGCATGTTCTACTTTTTGAAATCATTGCATTCCTTTGAAGTTTTCAATATTGAATTTAATGGAAATTTCTCAATAATAGTTATATCCGAAATAGTCCAGTAAATGAATTCCACGACCCATTTTTCAGTCTTTATCAGCACAGCAGAATTTAATCGACGACTGAGCTAGCTATCTTGTCATTTTTGAATGATGTTTGACTGATGCTAAGGTTTCTATTACATAGAGATTTTCTGCTTGACGTTGCTACTTATTTTATGTTAGACGTGGATAACATGTTATATTTTTTACGTTTTAAGATTTATCAGAAATGAGGTTTTTTTTTAGGAGATGAAGAAACTTAATAATGGATATGTTGTTTAAAAGATTTAATAATGTATATTGAATGTAATCAATATGAACTGTTATCTTTACCTTAGAATATATGTTTTCAATTGAATTAAAATATATAGGAATAATTTTAAAACTATGAATTGTATTTTGTATAAGTACTGCCAAAAATGTGCCTTCATACGTAAATTGAAAATTGCAAGGAATTTACTGATTTGTATAAAATGTCTTTTTACCTAAACATGAACAGTCAGATCGCGTTAACTGTTATCGAAAATTATTTTTTCTTTATCTAAAATAAATTATACCCTCTGAAGTATATGATAGTGAAGAAAAAATTATAGTTGATACGGACACGAAACTTTAAAGACGATGTGAAATTCACCTATTTTTTATTTTTTTTTAATTTGTTCACCTACTTTTGTGACTGACTGTACATGTAAATAATAATGTAATTAGAAAATTATACCATGATATATATTTTTGGCTCTAGCAATTGAAACAAAATGTTTGTTAAATATCAATAAAGTACCACAAAAACAATTAAAAGACAATAAAATGTTCGTAAAATTCAAGAATTGAGGGCATTATTATGTTAAGTTTGAAATAAAATGCAAATACCAAATAATTAGAATTTTAAGTGTTTTTAAGAACTTTGTAATAACGTTAATGTAATTTGGAGATAATTCATGAGATAATTTTAAATTACCTCGGGTCCGAAGCAATCTCCGAGCATTTTAATTAACAAATAAATTATTACAATGTTTATGATTTATTGTTTATTGTTACGAATTTATTAAACGGAATATTGTTCTTATAATCATGTTTTATTTATAAAATTTGTTCAAGCTGCCAATTACAGTTAATATAATAGAAATAATTGAAAAACTATTAGGTCCCTAAGGCTACATATGAAATTGGCGTTTCGTATAGGACGAATACATAGTCGTTTTATTTTTTTTGTACAATATAATTAATTGATTAAAGTATGCATCATCGTTATTTATGTACTTTTGCTATCTCATAGGGAGTTCACTGATCCTTTTTCTTAAAAATCAATAAGCCTTCTGAACCATGTTTTTTTTTATATGGTTGAAGCATGAATCCCAAGAGAATATACACAAATATTTTATATTTTTCTTTAACCGATTTCGAAACAGGCGCAGCCGCTGGCAAAATCCGATCTTATAAAATATGAATCCAAATTACTATAACAATGGGTTCAACAAATTATTCAGTGAATAAACTAATGCCTCAAAATTCAGATCCACTAATCCCAATTCGAAACACATTAAAATATAAAGCATTCATTTAGCTGAAATAAATCCGAACCCATATTCCACAGATTTAACAATTCTCTCTGACAAGATCCAATTTGACACGCCGCGCTGTAATGAGACTTAGAATCCGAATTAATTAATCTATGATTCTTTTTAGAGGGAATGAGGCTACATTTTCTTCTTTTTTCCACGTTTTATTGTTAAAGTAATTTATTTTTTATATTATATTGTCAAAGTCTATTTTTTATTACATTTCAGAACATTGTTGCCATGACATTCGAATCTCTCTTAATTTGTCAAATTTAACTTCGGCTCGGTCACAACTATCAAAGTGACATGTCTGGGTTGGGAACATATTAAAAATAGGTTATGAGTATAGATTATTGTTACAATTTTATTCGATAGCAAAATATTTTGGTTAATAATTAATAGCACCTAATTTACATTTTTTTTTAATTAATCAACAATGTTTTTAAAGGCGTCAACGTGGTAGATATTTTTTTTTATTAATGTAGTTTCGGATGAGTGAAAATAATCCAAAATCGGTTTAATAGTTGCTAAGATTAACGCGTTCAAAGAAACAAACTCTTCAGATTTATATATTAGTATAAGCTGTCTTTAATAATGCCCTTAATCTGCCTTTCTCTAAGGGAATCAAAATCTGATTTGATCTATACATAGACGACAACAGTGTCATAAAAAACTAAAAGTAAAGAGTTTAAACATAGCAATGTTGCTTTGCGTACATTTTTTGTAGTCTTTACCACCGTCCACGCGTTCTTAAACCGTAAATAAAAGAAATATAACAATCTATTAAACTAAACCTCAATTTGTTATAAATAAAATCCTCGTAGCCAAATTTTCGGCCACGGCGACCAATCTCAACGGAGACCAGCCAGGTATGCGGAAAATGTTATAGTGAACAAGTTTTTATCATCATCAATCATTTTGCCATACCTTTAAAAATGAACTTAGTAATTTCTACTCAAATGATCTATCGCATATAAGCACTTACCCAGTGAATTTAAAAATGCCGAAAAAACAACTCGACCTCGAAATATTAACAACCTTATCAACAAAAGGTAAGAAATTTTTGTATTGTCAATTTATTCCGGATCAGCATTCTTAACTGTGATAATCTGACGGCACGTTGACACGAACCGTGAAATATTTATTAGATGTAAATGGTTTCTCAAGTGCTTTTCTGTTCATTTAAGGCTGGTATATATAATAGTTTCTCGTACCACAGAGACTAGAAAGTAACTCCTTTGCGGGATGCTGTGTTTTTATCCCATATTACTGCAATATGGTTAATACTCAGCAAGTGCAGTAGAGTCCAACATTTTTCATAAAGAATACGTCTCTTAATAGTAGTAAAAATTATGCCTTTATTAAATAATTTTAAAAAGGTAACATTGAACTTTGTATTGTACTTTTGTATCACAATTCGGTCCCTAAAGTTTTTTTTTCTGTAAGAAGGTAGGCAATAAACGAGCATGTGCGTAATATACAGTCATTTTATGATACCAAAATATTCTAAGTAGCAGGCCCAACATATAAGGCTAAGAGTTAAAATTGGGAATTATTTGGAGCTCCGGAAATCTCACTAACCGTAAGAAACATCAATATCACTTCGTATTGTTTTCTCTGAAACCATGACATTTTCTCGATTCAGCTAATCCTTTTCTGTTGACAAATGTCTATAGCGTTGCTTTACTACTTTGTCTCTATGGTACGAGAAAATATCCTGTGTATAACAAGCTTTATAATATTCAATAAAATACATAACTTTTACCGAGTTTGCATAAGTAGGAATTAATTTATTAGTAAGTTGAGTTAGGAAACCTTAAAAAGAATAAACGATAAAGTAAAGCAAAAACGGACAAAAATACCTAAAGATAAGAGTGATTTTTCAATCATCAGATATACTAACTTGTATCTGACAAATAATTTTTACATTGTATCCTGTTCAATACATCGATAAATCCATTATAATAGTAAAATGTATTAAAATATTTTTTGCTGAATAACCCAAATAACATTTATCCTTATGTTTATGCGAATGTTAGCCATTAAAATAAAATGGTCTTCTCCGTGACAATGAAGGTTGCAGTCTTCGAAACGTCGATAACAAATAATAATATAAAAAATCGCGATGAGACCCGAAAAATAGTTTTTCAACAACATTTACACATCGACGTTGCGCTAAACACGTAATAAATCACCAAAATATAATCAATTATTTTCCAAATCAATTTTCAGATTTACATGAGAAATAGTTTCATCAGATTCTATTTCAATTTCAATTTGGATTGCTCTGATCGTGTTATGAATAAAAATGTATTACATTTTCCAACGTATTGTATCCATTATTGAAGTTATAGTTTCTGTGAACACAGATAGTAGCGGAGTCAATGTTAGCGAGCGAGTTAATCTCGTTAACAGCAGTTAGTTGCGCACAACGACCGTTTTGTACAAGTTAGTAGGTAAATAGAACATTCTAGTTACATTTATCTTTTCATAGCTTTCGCCCGCGGCTCCGCCCGCGTTATAAAGTTTTTCAGGCTAAAGTTTTCCGTTATAAATGTAGTAGTTTTCCGGGAGCCTATGTTCTTCCCAGGGTCTCAAACTGTCTCCATACCAAATTTCATCTTAATACGTTGGGTTTTTGAGTTTAACACGTTCAGACAGACAGATGCAGCGGGGGACTTTGTTTTATAATATATTTTTAGAACATTTAAAGTGGAACAATCCCGTCATACATCATTGTTGCACTTTAACCGTTTACGCAGCGTAGGCAACGGAAGCTCTCAAAACTAATAATTATTCCCCGTTTTTGCAACATGTTTCATTACTGCTCCGCTCCTATTGGTCAAAGCGTGATGATATATAGCCTATAGCACTCCAGGAACAAAGGGCTATCCAACACAAAAAGATTTTTTCAGTTAAAGCCGGTAGTTCCTGAGATTAGCCATTACTGCTCCGCTCCTATTGAGTATAGCGTGATGATATATAGCTTATAGCGGTCCACATATAAAGGGCTATCCAACACAAAACGAATTTTTCAGTTGAAACCGGTAGTTCCTGAGATTAGCTATTACTGCTCCGCTCCTATTGGGTATAGCGTGATGATATATAGCCTATAGCACTCCACGAACAAAGGGCTATCCAACGCAAAAAGAATTTTTCGGTTTGGACCGGTAGTTCCTGAGATTAGCGCGTTCAAACAAACAAACAAACAAACAAACTCTTCAGCTTTATATAATAGTATAGATTCGTTTAAAACTTAGCCAATGCTAGCGCCGTCGAGGAAGTCGACATTTTAAAATGAAACTGTTTTTCGGATTTTATAGCGGTTTTTATATTTTAATTTTTACGTGTCGAAGACTGCAGCCTTCGTTGTCATGGGGGTGACTGAGGTGTTGGTCATCCAAAGACAAAGTTCTCGGGAAAAATGTCACGAGAAAATTAAAATATAAAAACCGCGACAAAAACCCGAAAAATAGTTTAATTTTCATGTTTAAAATTCGCGTAAACATAAAAAAATTTGTCGACAGTTTATCTAGTATTTTTATCCACCAGGTAAGAAAACGTCCTATAATATTAAAAACGTCCGAATTTTAGAAATATCGTCGCAATGAATTCTACTTTGAATAACGTGAAAACCGCCTCGGCAGAAGTTTTGGAAAGTTCTCGAATCTCGTTTACGGTCGGATACTTTGAGTTTCAATACTGAGTTTGCATAAAAATTGTGAACAACGTGTACCGGGACTTCTTTTTTTAGTTAAAAAGATTTAATTTGTTTGAAATTAAACATTGCTTGTGGTTTTGGCTGTTTTAAACACGTTTCTTGGAGTTAAAGACTCATAAGAAATTTAAGCGGAATAAACTGAATATGGCCAAATTTCACATCAATGCATTTATGTATTAGTATAATGAGTCTAAATAACAGTACGTCTTAAGAAGAATGTATATCTACAAAGACGAATCCATACTGCTAATGTAAAGTTGTATTTAAGCTTTCATGGATATAATATAAAATCAGATTTTATGAAATTTGATGTCTATAACGGACTCAGATTTGCTTTCAAATAAGCACAAGTGGCGTTGGCATATCCTTGTGGGATAAAACCCCGAAGTAAATAAAGATAAAAAAAAAGTGAAAGTAAGCACAAACTACTTTTTTACTCGAAACTGCGAGCAAAATCTTTTTTTTCTTCCACGGCAAAGTTATCCCCCTGCACCTGATGGTAGGAGGAGTGGGGACCAATAGAATATCGACTGACGAGAGATGATTACCCCTCAGCAGTCGACACAATTATGCCGGTCTGTTGGACCCAGATATACACAGACTGATACGGAAACGCGACACACTTACGTTAACCCTTATGGCGGGTTTTTCCACCTTGTGTACGGTGATATAAAATATATCCTACCACCAACACAAAACAGCACAAGCTAGTGTGCTGTAAAATATCTCAAAGAATATAAAAATAAAATGTTTATCAAATATAAATCTAATAATTGACATCTAGTTCCAAGCTATCGCTTATAATAGAAACAAAACAATACCATTGCCAAGCAACTTGATTGGCATGCAATAACATGGCTCTAGACCGTTCCACTTCAGCTGACTTGTACGAACTAACCATTGGCGAAAGTTTGGTATGAATTTCACACAAATACATAATACTGTTTCTGAAGGCTTCAACTGTGTGGAAGAGTTTTCTTAGAACAAAAGTTCATTCAAGACGAATTCGAAGAGATGGCCAAAAAGTGTTGTTCCAATGTCTCGTAAGAAAACCTGAACAATAACAAGTATGTCTATACATATTATAAAACGAAGTCCCCTTTTCTGTCTGTATGTTATCAATTTTCTCAAAACCTACTGTTCAGATTTTTATAAATTTGGTATGGAGATAGTTTAGTACTTAAAGCATCGGAATGTTTGCCGGGAAACATTCCGATGCTTCATGGATTTTTTGCAGTTTATAGACTACTTTCTATCCCGGGAAAATATATAGCAGGACTTTTATCCCGGAAAATTCCTTGACTTATGCGAAGCCGAGAGCAAAAGCTAATGAAGAAATAATAGGATTTCTTTGTGTCAATAAAATTTAGTTCATTTAAAATAATAATAACATTATAGTATTTAGAAAATTATATAACATTTCTTAGCATCAAAAAGACCTGATAATTTTCGCATATATGTATATAAGGGCCTATTTTAAAACTTCTGAGTAAATTCTACTCATCATGTATAAGCCGACCAAATACAAAAGTCAGTCTAATCTATTCCCCCAAATAAACTGTTTAAAATATAGTACTATCTACATTAGCTATTTAATACAACTGTGTAATTAAAATTTAAAACATGTGAAAAGGCTCTATGTAAGACTAAATATTAAAGGAATCTATAGAAACTAATTAGAAACATTCTTTCAAAGTATAAAATACTAAACATCCAAAACGTTTCTTAGAATTCATTATATTCAAATTCTTAGATCTGAGTACAAAATGATGTCAGTTCTCACTCGTACATATATTTTTAATCTCGCTTTTAGAAAGGTAATTACAGCGTTAATAGAAACTCGTAAACTGTTTAAATATACACTTTTTATTTCTTTTCATTAAAATGTGAGTGCTTTGTAAATATTAGTATCTTTCTTCATTTAACGTCTTTGCTTATATAGTTGGAAATGAAATTAATACATCTAAGGTCCACTTAGATTATTCTCAAGCCCCTATTATATTATAATTTTATCGCATTCGGAACATAAGATGTAAAAACAAATACTCTACTGTTTTATACGACCCTTATGTATTGAATGGTAAATAATCCAGATAGATTGTCGACTGAGGAGATTACCCGTCGCTAGCCAACCCAATAATGCCGTGAAACCGGATATACAAAGGCTATTCCAGCATCACTAACGTGAGCCACTTTGCTGCCGTGCTAAGCTCAAAAGCGGTATCTCAAAAAAAATCAAATAATTGATTTTTGTGTCGCCAGATGCCTTAAAGAAATACTTATCCTAAATAACAGTATCTTGTTCAGAAGTTGTAAAAAAAAAAAACTTAAAAGAGTTTCTCTATTTCAGTTTTACATACAAGGTTATAAAACGATATTTCCCTTCCCTGACATACCGCTTTTGCGCTTAACACGGCAGTATGAGTAGTTTTAAACCTTGTGTACGGTGGTCGCTATACGAATATAAAATTCCACCACTAGCAAAGCTAAACCTCATGATAATATCCTAACGCTGTTGCTATTGTTCATCAATACTGTGTACATGTGTACTTAAGGGTGGGCTGCCAATCTTAAAATCAGCCAGTTACACAAGAGATATTATAGTACACAAATGTGTGCGCAATACACAGGTGCACTCTCTGTTCCTTCATTCTCATAGTCCCGTGAGACGGCAATCCGACATGACCGGAGAGAGATCAGGCACAGAAACAACGGCTTTACGTGCTTTCCGAGGCACGGAGGTATCATACCTCCAATTTCCTGACTCTAAGCTGCCACTGAGTAATTTTTAAGATGGAAAAACCCAGTCACATTTTTTTTGGTCTGACCAGGGGTTTGAATTCAGGACCCCAGCACGCTAGTCGTATTCTCGCGTACGCATTACAACTACGACACCAAGGCAGTCAAGTCGAGCGATACCTATAGTTCGAATACATTCAGCTATAGTAATTACTGTCTACAAAGAGAGTAAACGTTAATATTTGAAAATTCCAATTCTGTAAAATTGCAAAATTCCTACACTTGCAATTAAGTTTAGAAGCTCACTGTTTACAAATATTGGTAGAGACAAGAATAAATCTTTCATGTCAATGTCCTATTACTTTTTCTGCTTGTGTTAAACACTGATGAATACTGGTGGACGGATACCAGGTTTTGTTTTTGAGTAGATATATCGTGCATAATTCTTTTTTTTTTCCGGAATAATATCCGACATTTCGCACGTTTCATTATAGATATACCTATTTTTCTCATTAATATTTATATATTTCTAAACATGATAACAATGTTATATTCGCAGTATTAAGTTACGAAAATAACCAATAACAAATATACTGTAAATATACCACAAATATTTAATTAAAAAGGAGTTTTATTTCTCTCTGAAATAGTACGATTTTTTAAAAATCTCACTCGTTTAGAAGTGTCGCATCGCAAATTTAGAAGGGTTGTAAGACACCAGCATAATCTTGACAAATGTCAAGATAAAATATAATGTACTTCATCGGGCCCGTTTTTTATAGCATAGGAGAGCTAAAGATCATCTGGACTACCTGACAAGACAAAAATTTCACTCATCGTAATGTCAAAAATATCACGAATCCGCAGTCACACTTAACGGACTGAGAATAAGGAATGAAGAAAAGACGGGGTTATTTGAACTCGCGGAAATCGCACTCAAAATACTAAACGCATCAAACTCTAACTACAATATGTAGGTTTTCTGTGTTAGGGGTCTTACAACTCCAGAGCATAGCCATTCATGCTCTTTATAAACATACCTACGATGTGTTACTACCTAAAATTAGTTTAATAATTTCGCTAGGAACAAATTATTTTTCATTAAATCCTAACTGCGTTAGAAAACTTCGAGGGCGATGATAAACAAAAATTTCATCCAATGTTTACCTGCGTTTGATTTTAGAACGCTCTTTGGAAACTGGCCGCAATAACAAAAGCGAAATGTATTTTAATTTTACACATCCCTTTACATTGCAGCGCGCCATTTTCATGTTTCAAAATAGAATGTTGTACATATTGTTTTTGTTTCGAATACAGAGACGGCCAGTATATTTTTTCCAGGTAATATAATATTAAAGTCGAAATATTTCATGTTTTATTAATTCTATTTCTATGAAATCAATTAAAGATAACAATGTTTTAGAGAGCATCGTTGCTTACATGTTCCAAAGGGAACAATGAACATAGTAATTCTTTTGTTGATGATATATTTGATAGAACCTTTGACAGAAGCTTCAAATGCACGTATCATGAGCTCAGTCGCTTCGCAGCAACGTTAGGCGCGTCACGTGGTTTGCCGAAGGGCGGACCGTTCCCGCGCGATCCTTGTATTGGCTGAGTAATATCAATGGAACAAAATTTGAAAAAAGAACTGTTCTAGATAATATTTAAATAATAATTATTAGAAGCGAATTGGTTAATCTGTTTTCATTTTATTGTTTATAATTATGTGATGTGTTGAATTACGGACTTGGTTTTAAGGAAAAAGGTAATTTATTTTTATCAGACCTTTTAAATTTAATTATATATTTCCAAAAATAGTAAACCATCTAAATGTATTTGTGTAAAATAATGGTATTTATTGCAACTTCAGAAGTAATTTAAATCCCAATGATTAAATAACAGTTTTTACTTTATAAATTGAAAATATGATTACGTTATAATTTAGGACTCTATTTTTTTTATTTTATGATAAGACAAGGCACCGCCCGCCTAATGCCAAGCGTCACGACTATCTCTAAATAGTAGCAGAACCTACCAGAAGTTTGAATTACTAAACACTTCATCGCACTACACTAGACGCAAAGTATTATATATATTCGCACATTTACGCCCTATCCCTAAAGGGGTATACAGAGGTGAAACTAGTGTACCCACTTTTCGCCATTTATGATTCGTCTTATGATATGATAGGGGACGAGCCTATCGCCATATCGACCTATTCCGAAATAGTGGCTAATCGAGCAGAAGAACCCAATATCACTATACCTGACCTGGGATTCAAACCCTAGACCTAATAGCATTACATAGTCGTACCGCACTCTATACAACTATGCTACTGAAGCATTCGGTAATTTTTTTATTGTCTTATAATGCTCAATAATAAACCTAATTCAAATAAAAAATGAACAAATTGGACCACAGCAGTTCTTGAACAATGCTTGGCAGCAGTCAATATATTGCTACCTAACTACATTTTAATACACAAAGCGATATCCTATTATGCTGGTAATTAAAACAATAGTTAAATTAAAAACATTGCATTCAAGACTATATCATCAGCGCACTTTATAATGAACATTTAAGCCTTTCAAAGAAACGTCTGAGTTTGGACTGATGCCAATATAAAATTTATTTAATATTACTTTACCGACCTACTATAAATAAGTATTTATTCTTAATACATCTACAAAGACTTAATTTTCTGTACGTTGCATATAACGCATACAAACCTTGAATCCTCGAAGGGGTAGGCAGAGGCGCAACTAATGTACCCATTTCCCGCCGTGCTTATTCAATCCCTTGATATGATTAGGCGAGCCAATCGCACCATCGAGCACTTATTTTAGACTTGGAATTGAATAAAAAAAACCCAATATGATTGCCTGACCCGGGCATCGAACCCCAAACCTCATTATTGCAGTCGTACCGTATTACGTCACAGAGGCATCGGCACGTAAAAAAATGTGATGAAAAATGTCATGCTATTTTAGTTTCTATTTTGTTACTTTTAGACATCCATATGTAGAGCGCCATCGAAATCCTGTCGCGAAATTTTCATTTGTCTGTCTGACATTCAAAGCTGGCTACTAGTTCGAAACATTCATATATTTTACGGCTGAAACGTTTGGTATATTTTTAATATGTGCATAGCAAAGTGACTGCACTGGTAGGTGAAGTGGACTTCAATAGAATGTTGACTGACGAGAGATGATTACCCTCGGCAGTCGACATAATTATGCCGGCCTGTTGGTACCGGATATATACGGGCTGATCCCGGAACGCTACACTTACGTGGTTACTATGGCGGGTTTTAACACCTTGTGTACGGTGGTTACTATCCGGACGGATATAAAATATTTCCTACCTCCAGCAAATCCTATTTAGGTGAAGGATTTACACAAAATATGTGATATTTGATAAATTTCCTAAAATAATAATTTTACTTACATAGAATCCTGAAATTAACGAGTAATAGACTGGAACGACGTAAACACAAATAAATTTCGTTTTGGAATATATACGGATATTTATCATGAAGCAATGCGTAAAACTTAATATTGAAAAAAGAATTAAACGCGGAAACGGAAGTATAAGGTAATAAATTGATAAAAGCCGGTACTGCTAGTATTACTTAACGATGTTAATAACTTCCTCGTATAAAGAAAATGTTTTTCCTTAATTCTGGTGAAAACAACTTCCTTCTCAGTTTATCATTCTATTGATGTGTATGAAAGCTTTCGATTATGGTATCAAATACCATAACAAAAGCTCATTGGTGGTATATGACGAAATATTTTTTTTAGTGTCTCGGTGGCGTAGTTTTATTAGGGTACGACTGTAGTGCTGAGGTCCCGGGTTCGATACCCGAGTCAGGGAAAATGTCTGGAATTTATACCCGATATGGCGTCAGGCTTGACCCCGTAATAGTTCTACGGTGTAATTACCGTGGAACGAAATACACACGGTGAAAAGAATGCACCGATTGCGCCTCTGCCTACCCCTTCGGGGATGAAAGGGTTGAGTGTGTGTGTGTGTGTGTATGTATTTTTTATCGTGATACGGCAATCTACTATAGATCAATACGTTATCGTTTTGTCACATGTTTGACATGACGTAGAGTGTCAGTCGCACTCGACATCTATATTTCCGAATGAAGGCAAATTTTGATCTCAACACATCTCACAAAGTAGAGTGGGTGGACCATGCGATGTCATCCATGTCAGTCTCATTTAGTATTGAAAATGAAGGATTGCAACTCAAACATGTGTATAGTGCTATTGCACGGGTAAAATTCATCTTTCGCTATTAATAATATCAGCCCTGTATTATATACTTGCCCACTGCTGAGCACGGGCCTCCTCTACTACTGAGAGGGATTAGACCTTAGTCCACCACGCTGGCCTAGTGCGAATTGGTAGACTTCACACACCTTCGAAATTCCTATAGAGAACTTCTCAGATGTGCAGGTTTCCTCACGATGTTTTCCTTCACCGTTAAAGCGAACGATAAATTCACAAAGAGTACACACATGATTTTAGAAAAATCAGAGGTGTGTGCCCTTGGGATTTGAACCTGCGGACATTCGTCTTGGCAGTCCGTCGCTATTCCGAAAGGTGAATTTCACCCGTCACAATTTACACGTACTTATAAGTATGTGTAAATGCGGTCTGCAAATACTTCTGATGATAATTAGATTCTACATAAAGAAAATCCAACTGGAATCGGGTTGTTTCCTGTCTTAACTATGAACATAGATTTCAAGTTAGTATATTTAAAAAAAAATATTACTTTTTGTCAATCGCTGACAGTTATTTCAAACAAATTACTAACTATATTATCGTTAAGTTATGTTAAATCTTCTCTTTTCCTCTCAAACTCCTTAATTTTTTCCTCCATAAGAACCTTTTCCTAACAATAATAAACACAACAAAAAAATAATTACCGAAATTGTTCCATCCGTTCACTGTTAGTAAGGCGGTATATTGCGCGCCACAGGTGACTTAAATTTGGTCATCATTACTCCATTTTGATGTGGGCACTTGTCTAGCACTCATAATGACACAAATGTCCTCTTGTTGAGAAATAGGCACCTAATCGCGAAAAACGCAAACCATTCAGACATTCGATCTTTTGTAGTTCATAATTTTCCCACCCGCGTTGCTATAGGGAAGTGAAAAAAAGATAATATAAAAGAACTATTTCTCAGTTACGGGTTTGTAGTGGTGGGTGTAAGGGGTAGTCTCGTAAACTATTCGATAAAGATCCCTTAGCCGTCACTTTTCTCAATTCAAGATAGGTGAATGATGACCGATCCGCTCCATTTCTCTCAAAATTGCTAAATGATCCAACGTCGCCTTTTTTTGTAATAAATGTCACGTATTTAAAAGGCCTACGTGACTTCTGAGTTGACTTGCCACTTTGTCCTTAGAATTTGTCATCAACTTTGGTTGACAAGAATAATTGGAGGTTATTTTTATGATTGAGATACATAGTATTCGATGTGACTGAAGGTTAGTAGTATACTCTACTTCTTAACTGTTAATGTACACTATTATTTTTTATGTTTATGACCATGATAAACATCTAAATAAAACTATTTTTCGGATTTTATTGCGGTTTTTTATATTATGATTTTCTCACGTTCGAGACAATCGGAACGATACAAGTTCGTTTACCTATATTCCTTGTTATTTCGTCTATTTGTTTACGTGTGTATGTTTTATAATTATTATTATGGTTTTCTTTTTTCTTTGTTTTGTTTGTAATTTTTTTGTGTCATGGTTTTTTTTTAATTTTATCGAAAATTATTTACAAAAAGATATCCAAAAATTTCCCCCAATTTTGCATTCCTATTAGGACTATAATTCCAGAAGATGTTAATTGACTTGATTGTCCATTCACCCACGGGCCTTCTATATTACTAAGTTTATTGTTTGTTTTATATTCAAAGCATTTGATCTAAGATATTATGTCCTTTGATGTAGTAATAAGATGAATTGGCGTCCACTTTTCGAAAGGTCTAGTATGAAATACGCTTCGTTAGAAGTAGAAATTGGCTTCGGGAACTCTCCTGTACAACATATAATATATTCACACTTATTACTTAGGAGGAGTTGATAGAGGTGGAACTCCTATATAACAATTTAAACTCAACTTTTAACGGGTAGATAGAGATGTAACTAATGTGACTTTTGAAGTTGGGTTCGTTCAGAAATATTTCAGAATTAGATTCAGATCTTTCATGTATAATCAAATGACACTAAATCTAGAACCAAGGAATACGTTATACGTTTACTATTCTAGACTATACCAATAGGCAATTTTAATTAACATCAATATTAACTTATGTTTCGACCATAAACCTAAAAGTACTTTCAACCAGCCAGAACAACAAGAAAAACCTATTTATATATAAATTAAATCTGAACCATACGAAATATACAAGGATATCATCAAATTGAACCTTATAGTAAATAATAAATGTTTTAAAAGGAATTTCGTCTAAAGCCCGAGTCTTATTTCGCTGCTCTTTTAATTTGGTAATTGACGGCAAATAATGAAATATTTTTTCCGAAAGCTACATCTGTATTGTAGCTTATAATTTAATGGAATGGACTATGGAATTAGAGGAGTTTAGGGTTCCGTGTGAATTTTGGAAGAGCACAATAAATATAAGAAAATGGGAAATACGCAAAAAGATTTATGATCATAATCATATTATTAATATAATGGTAATAAAAGTACCTATTTTAAGCAGTAGGGAAATGCTGCATAGAATATTGATAGGTTCTTTGCTGTTGGTAGGATATATTTTAAATCTGCGCTGATAGCGACTACCGTACACAAGGCACAACCACCATAGTGGCCCACGTAAGTGTATCGCATTCCGGAATCAGCCTGTGTATATACGGTTCCAAGGCCGGCATAATTATGTCGACTGTCGAGAGGTAATCATCTCTCGTCAGTCGACATTCTATTGGACTCCACTCTACTTACCAGTAAACTAACATATAAAGCTGAAAAGTTAGTTTGTTTGACCACGCCACTCGCTAAATAAGGAAGCTGCATTACTACGGAGTGTTATAGGCTACTTTTATCCCAAGAAAATATAAAGTGGGACTTTTATACTAGAAGAGCTTGTTAACGCGGGCGAAACCGCGAGTAAAATCTAGTAAATAATAAGTACACCGTGATACTGTTCTATACTTGTTGACCTGAGGCATTAATTGTTAAGCCGGCCAAATGAAAACAGCAGTACCAACTCAGAACCAATTTCGTAAACTTGAGCCATCTTATCTTAATATTATAAATAAAAGAAATTGTGAAATTTATTGAATATTTATATATTTTGATGGTATGGTAGAAGTATATATATGTATATAAACAAATAAACGGATTTGGATGACATTTAATACACGTGTAGGTCATATCTTGGATTAACACAAAGCTAGTTTTAGTCCCGGCCATTTTCTTTGATTCCAAAACCTTTTACTAAGAAACCGTTATCCTTACTTTTACAGGCTATATTTTATTTTGGTCTGATTAGTTTTGTTCGGAGAACTTTCACATAGACATAATATATTCGATTTTATTCATTTCTCATCCGAGAACTTTGAAGTCCTTATAATTTTGAGAGCAATAGATATTTGGTAATTTGAAGCGGTTGCTTTGCTGTTTTTCTCGGGAACAAGACTTCTCAGAAAATGCTGTAGTAACTTTTATTGAACTAATGATAGAGAATAAATATAAAATACATTTCGGTAACGACTTTCAAGAATGATATGAAATAGATCAAATCATACCTACGCAAATAAAGGTATTTTTATTATATAAGGATATAGAAATGTAGTAGATTAATTTATGTATTAGGAATGAATTCGAAGTATAAATATATCTTAGCAAATATTTTGATCATGACTTACGCTAAAATCTGTTCTAATAATATTTATAATTTGTTAGTTAAGGTTCGTTTGCATATAAACTTTTATCTGTGTATTATAATAATAAGTTCACAATACGAGTTAGGAACGAAATAGTCTGCCGAGTCGACGTTGCGCAAGGTCCAAAAAACTCAAACGACGCACCTTTGAATTCAAGTTACGTATTATTTATCAATTATATTTGACTTTCCCATGAAAAAACCTACGTACATACTAAGTATTCTTCAAAAGAATTTCGAAGGTATGGGAAGTCACCCCGCACTGAGAGCATGGTCAACTACAGCCAAATCCCTCTCAGTATTAGAGGAGGCTCGTGTCCAGCAGTGGGACAGTATACAATACAGAGCTGATATTATTGGCTTCTTAGATAACATTCTCTAGAGTTGTAGATGTTTACGGATGGTCCTCAAAACTTCATTACTCCTACATGCTTGTTCTTTGCCTTCTGAAAATAAATATTTGGTCGATTTACTGCAAAAACTCATTAACTGACAAATACAAAAGTATGAAATAAGCCACTTGTAGTTTTATTGTTTTCCCTATATCATCGTAGACATAATTTTTATTCTTAAAACCAAGTGAGTATGTTAAATATTATATTATGTTCAGAGCGTTATAAACTGTACTTAATGATTTTTGAGTGATTTTTTCAATAGTGAGTTCTTGCAGTGAACCGATGATTTCTTCTATTAAACTATTAATTATACGCTCTGTTGACTTTTCGTATCCAAACTTAAATCTATGTATCCAATGAATTTACTATAAACTACCATCAAATTCTACTTCCAACATTTTAGTACCTTTCGATTATTGATTTCTACTGCAAATGTAATTTGATTTTGAGATAAACAGAAACCTTGGTTTACGATTTCGTTCGTTTTAATGCTTCATACATTATTTATGTTTCGAGTCAGACCTCTAGGCGCTAAGGTTTTGATGATGAATGGCGTCAGACGAATTTAGTGGAAAACATTTTGAGAAGTGATAATGTTTTCATAAACATGACCACTTCTCAAAATGTTTTCCACTAAATGTGCTCATGAACCTCATTTGATTTGAGCACAATGAACATAGCTTGCTGGATCAATGAGAAATAAATTAATCGTTTTCTTCTTAAAATTAAACCACTTTTCGGATTTTATCGCGGTTTTTTATATTTTAGTTTTCTACCGACGTTTCGAAGACTTTGCAGCCTTCATGGTCACGGGGGGGACTGAGGTGTTGTTCATCCGTAAAGTCAAAGTTACAAAATCTACCTACATTTTACAATTATAGAACTTTTTAAATTTTTTAGCTCTTGATGGTCCGATCTACGCATAATGAGCTCACAGTGTCTTGAAATCTGGCAGCCGGTCTTTTGGGTTCCGATTTAATTAAATGTAGAACTGGATCCCAGGCTTGTGCAGGCTTCCAACCATCTTCCCTATTGAAATTAGGATGTTTTTTTAATTTCAATAGCCTCGCGAATCATCCTAGGCAAGAATCGGTGTTCTTTGGCAAGGATTTGTGGCTTGTCTAATCGCAGATAATGATTGGCGCTTCCTTCAGAGTGTTCAGCGACTGCAGACTTCATAGAGCGTCGGTGTTTCACGTCAGCTATATATTATTTTATTGACGCACAAACCAATGTGACGAATCATCATCATGACCAGCCAAAGATTTCCAAACCTGTCACGAATGACGAATACCATACACAATTAGATTTAACCTGTAGAATCTAAAATGGGTATCCGCAAATACCTCATCATTAATTGTAAAAAGCAAAGTTGTTTCCTCGTCGAGTTCGCTCGTTGAAATCTAGGTGGATTCGTGTGGGCGCATTGATTTCCCTAAATTAGAAGCCGTAGGTTTATTTTAGTTGACGAACTTTCTATTAAAAGTGAACTGTTTTGTATATTTATAATTAAGATTGATTAGATTCAGATTTTTCACAACTTCTGAATAAACGTTATTGGTCACATAAATGTATAGCCCACCGATTACAAAAGTACAAAACCCGCCATAGTGACTGATGGTAGTGTGTCGCGTTCTGGGATCAGCCTGTGTATATCCGGTTCCAACAGGCCGGCATAATTGAGTCGACTATCGAATCTCTCGTCAGTCGTCACTATTGGACCCCACTCCACTTACCATCATGGGCAGTTAGGTAACTTTTCTATGCCAGTATAAAAAAAATCATTCCAATCTATGCTCTCAAATCATCATCATCATCTCAGCCACAGGAAGTCCACTGCTGAACATAGGCCTCCCCCAAGGATCTCCACGTCGACCTGTTGGAAGCGGCCTGCATCCAGCGACTTCCTGCGACCTTAGCCAGGTCGTCCGTCCACCTTGTAGGCTCTTGCTCTCAAATAAATAATAATAAAATTAATACTATCAACATTAGCTGTTTTATAAGATAACTGTCAAATAAAATTTACTTGATAATTGAATGAACGCGAAAGTTTAGGAAAGTGTCCGTTAGAAGTAAATGCAGAAAACACAAAACGCTTTTGAACGTTTAACTCAGAGGTAGAATACTTTTCCTTAGGCTAAATTTTCCCGAAAATTCAGTAGAGTTTTAATTTCCAGTGAGAGAGATCTGTCACGTGGAGTTAGCCACGAGCAACATCTAAGTAATTATATTATTAATAGCCGCGACTAAACCGATTTTAAAAAGAGCAACACCGAAGTTTATTACCTGTTCTTCTCTGATGAGAACTGCTTTCCGAACTGGGAATAGAGTTCATATTGAGTTTTAATAAATTATTTCATTAAATTTCAATGTAAATATTCCAAGACGAATTGAGGAACCTCGTTTTAGGTTTGAATAGAGCTAAAAGAAACCTATCAAGTTCTAATTACCTTCAACATATTCGATAAATTTATTGGAAAAACATTTCAATGGAAATATAAAACTTTGTAAAATACCTTTGGAAGCTTTTAAAAAGGTTTTGATATGGAAAAATATTTCATATTTACTGAAGGTAAATATTAAATATTAAATATTAGGAATTTTTATTCAGGCGTTACACCACTCCACCTAATGGTCAATGTTGGTGGTACGATTTATTTCATATCCGCCCGGATAGCGACCACCGTACACAAGGTGTTAAAACCTGTCACAGTAGCCTGGTTCCATCAGGCATATCCGGTTCCAACAGGCCGATAATTGTATCGACAGCCGAGGGGTAATCATTTCTCGTCAGACGACATTCTATTGGACCCCACTTACCATCATGTGTAGTGGGGTCATTTTGCAGAGGACGTAAAAAAATGGCTTCAAATAATGTCAATTGACGAGAGACAATTATACCACGACAGTCAACAAAATTGATGGTAAAGAATCAGCACAATCATTCTGCCAGTTAATCTTCGAAGGACTGCCTCAGTGGAGTAGTCGTATTGTACGGTACGAAAGCGCCCTGAGGTCTCAGATTTAAATCCCGGGTCGGGTAAACTAATAATAGGTTTCTTCTACTCAGTATCACATGTGGTGACAGACTCGCTCCCGTCTCGTCATGGAACACACATGACGAGAAGAGGATGTCTCCTCTGCCTACCCCTTCGGAAATAAAGGTGAGATGTATGTTTTAACTACAAATGGACCTTTCAAAAGGAGAAACAGTTCGAGTTGTGCATTGGCCCTCCTACACTTCGGGTGACCCCTATTTTATCCAGAAGAAACAGTCTCAACTCATGCGATCATCTTTTTTACCTTTCTCTCGCCTTTCTTTAATCCAGATGTAGACCAGTACTGTTTTCAGAAACCTCATTTTGTTACCTTGTTTTTAAAGTTTCTTGAAGGACTTAAAGTTCGCTAGCTTTTCACAATTAGCCTCTTAGAAGCGCTTTGAAAAAGGTTGCCATTAGCCTCTAGCGCTAGTGTCAGATTTCTCTCCACTAACAAAAACGTTAAGTACGAGTCAAATTATAGACTTGCAGCATAAAAATGTCTATAGTATTTGGGGGAAAACACTTAGACAGTACGTAGACGCTGTCAACTTGACACATGTATAACATAAAATGGAGACGAATTGATATTCGCAATTACAACGATCAAAAGTTTAAACTAAATTAGGAAATTAATTAACATTGATTAGTGCGCATTTGCGTCAACTAAATCGCTAAACTATTTTTTCTAACAGCGTTTGCGTGGCGGTTAAACGTAAACAGACATAATATATATCCGAGTATATAGTTAAATTAATACTTAAATATTATTAAAAAAAGTTCTCTGACGCGTCTCTCCGTCTGGACGCGGTAAATTTAACAACTACCAATCGGATGTTGATGAAATGTATGGACATAGTTTGTGGCCCTAAAAGGGACATATGCCACTTTTTATCTCAGGAAAATATCTAACTCTTTAAAAACATAAAACTCTTTCACGGACAAAGCCGCTAGCAAAAACTAGTTGACGATAAAGGCTTTGGGTACCAGAACTTATACATTCGATAGTTGCAACAATAACAAAAATATCACAAAATGTCTACAATGTACAAAAGAAATGATTATGTCACACTGCGCGCTAACAAAGATTCTTTAAAATATTCCTGAAGGTAAAAATTCACGCTTATTTTTCAAAAGGAAATTGATAGTTTAAATCTTCGAAGTAAACTTATTGGAGCCGAACGTTCAACAAATCGAAATATGAAAACAAATTTCTGAAAGAAACGTAGGAAACTCAATATTTTCACTTCAAACATTTTACTTGTTATAAGAAATAAGTTTGAAATAGTTGTATGATAAGATCCCGTTTCTTAGGACTGTATGTACAGAAACTCGTTTAGTTTATAACATAACGTCACGACTTTTGCCTTTCAGAGGTAGGCAGTGCCACAACCACGTTATACTCTATCAATTTACATGTAGGATGAGTCTATTGCCATTTACGGAGTACATTTCCAAACTGATACTGCACATAAATTGTAGTGTATGCAAACTATGCGGAGTATTATGGCACTATGGGCTGAGGTTGTAAGAATGACATTGGATACGTCAGTGGAAAATAAACCATGCTAACAACTATTAGCTGTGTTTCTTTACGCTCCAAAGGATATTACAGTGGCGACGAGGATTAAAATAATTATAATAATAATTAGTAGACAATTATATCTTGTGCGCAAATAGTGTCAATAGTACTATTTAAACGATGTCGATCGGTAAAGTACGGGAGTTTGACGTGCGGTCAGGGGGTATGGAGTTCTTATATAGACAGATTGAACATGTATTTTAAAGTCAACAAAGTAACGGATGATTTGAAATTACCAACTTTGATTGCTACGATGGGAGACGAGGCGTATGAACTACTCGTAAATCTCGCCAGTCCGAGTAAGCCGTCTGAATTACAATACGCCCATGTATGCGAACTGTTACGTCAGCATTTACAGCCGACGCCATCTTCGTTGGCGGAAAGATACCGATTCCGACAAAAACGTCAAGGATCGGGAGAAGACATAGCCAATTTTGTTGCGGAATTAAAGAAACTATCGCGGGATTGCAAATTTAAAGAAAAATTGAATGAAAATTTGCGCGATCAATTCATATGTGGTCTTAATAGTGACGTCATTCGGCAAAGGCTTTTGCGGAAGAGGATACAATAACATTCGCTGAGGCGGTTAAATTAGCACAATCCTTGGAGGCGGCGGAACGGGATGCAGCAATCGTGGAGTCAACCAATGGGGCAGAGGCGATGCATGCGATGAAACAAAACACGAGCAGTAAAGGTTGGGCGCGCAGAGGAGGATCATACAGTACACCAAGCATGCGGACCAGAGCTGCGGGGGAACGCGCCGGCAGCGCAGGAGCAGGTGCGTTAGCAGCAGAGCCGAGTACGTCGGTTCGTCAGTACGGAGAGCCGAGGGCGTCTGTTCGACAGTACGGAGAGCCGAGGGCGTCTGGTCGCCAGTACGGAGAGCCGAGGGCGTCTGTTCGTCAGTACGGGAAATGTACGGCATGCGGAAGGACGTCCCATTCCTTCACCGTTTGTCGATTCCGGAACTTCACTTGCAGCAAGTGCCACCGAATTGGTCATTTGCGACGGGTGTGTCCCGCGGAAAATGCGGATTCGGCCCAAATGTCGCAGGAGTGCACCTACTTTGGAGGAGCGGAAGCTGGAGAGTTTTCGGACAACGAATATGACGTCATTCACAACAGTAGCAGAGAGGAGGATGGAAACATCGAGGAGCAATTAAATCTCTTAGCGTTAAATAATTATAAGGCAGTAAGTTTACCAATATGTATTGAAGGTACTAAAGTTAATATGGAAATTGACACAGGTACCGCCATATCATGCATAAGTAAAAAGACGTATGACAGACTTTTCACTCATTTACCCATCGAGAATGATAATACAATATTAAGATTTTATGACGGTTCTAAAATTAAGCCTTTGGGCGTTATAACACCAGATGTAAATTTTAATAATGTCAATAAGCGGCTCGAATTATTTATTATTGACGGTGGCCTGACGTCGTTATTAGGTAGACAATGGTTAGCAGAATTACAGATAAGCATTCCTCTGTTTAGTTGTAATCGGATACAGGGAAATAGTAATATTCATGTTAATAAAGAAATATGTTGCATTCTCGACAGATATAAAGAAGTATTTAGTGACGGGCTGGGACGGTACACGGGCGGAAGGGCGACGTTGCGGGTGCGAGAGGGGGCGGCGCCGATATATCATCGTGCGCGGCCGCTGCCGTATGCACTGCGCGAGCGCGTCGACGCGGAGTTGGACCGTATGCTACGCGACGGCGTCATCGAGCCCATCGAATGCTCCGACTGGGCCTCTCCTCTGGTGCCTGTTTTAAGGCTGACGGTACATTGAGGATTTGTGCTGATTACAAAGCGACCCTGAACCCGGTTTTGCTGATCGATCGTTACCCTCTACCAAGGATTGAGGACGTTTTAGTAGGTTTAAACGGGTCGCAATTCTATAGTAAAATAGATTTATCACATGCATATAATCAAGTAGAACTAGATGAGTCTCGAAAATATACCGTAATTAATACTCACCGAGGATTATTCTGCTACAATAGGCTAGTTTTCGGGTTGGCATCAAGCGTAGGAGTGTTCCAACGTATTATGACTAATTTGTTGCAAGGTATACCGAATGTACAGGTATTCTTGGACGACGTTATTATTGGTGGGAAAACACGGAGCGAGCATTTAGCTGCCCTCGAAGAAGTTTTCAAGCGCTTATGCAGCCACGGGTTAAAATTCTGGAAGAATGTGTTTTCCTTACACAAGAGGTTACGTATTTAGGATTTGTCGTATCAAAGGATGGTATTAAGGCCGATAGTTCAAAGATCGATGCTATATTAAAGCTAAATCGACCACAAAATGTTAGTGAACTCCGATCATTTTTGGGAATGGTTAATTTCTATGCTAAATTCATTAGGAATTTTAGTTCATTGTTAACTCCATTGCATAGATTATTAAAAAAGGGTATAGTATGGCACTGGGATATTGAAAGCGAACAAGCTTTCAACGGAATAAAAAGGAAATTGACCGGGGCGGAAGTATTAGCACATTATGATCCCGATAAACCCTTGATCGTAACGTGTGACGCAAGCCCGCACGGAATCGGGGGGGTTTTAGCGCAGCCAAGCGCTGGCAGCGAGCGGCCGGTCGCATACGCCTCCCGTACACTGACCGCAGCTGAAAAGAATTACTCGCAGATACATCGCGAGGCTTTATCCATAATTTTTACGGTAAAAAAGTTCCACCAGTACTTATACGGACGGAAGTTCATATTGCGTACAGACCATAAACCCTTGGTGTCTATTTTAGGTCCTAGTAGGGGCATACCAACGATGACCGCTAGCCGGATGCAACGTTGGGCCGTAATTCTCTCGGCATATGATTATGAGATAGAGTATATCAAAACTTCTGAAAATTGCGCGGATGGCCTATCAAGGTTACCGGAAGTGACCAAAGATTTCCAATGTTACAAGGACACTATTCCCGAACAAACTTTTTTGCATTTTGCACAAGAGGCGCTATTGTTAAATTACAAAGAGGTCAAAATACAAACGGCAAAGGACGTCATTTTAGCTAGGATATTGACTTTCATTCGCGATGGTTGGCCTGAAGCTTGCGAGATCACCGCTTTGCGACCGTATTTCAATAGGAAATCCGAATTGTACGAAGAGCTAGGATGTGTGATGTGGGGCATAGAGTAGTAATACCTGTAGGTTGCCGCGAAAAGGTATTAAATATAATCCATGAGCCTCACATGGGGATAGTCAAGTCGAAAGCCTTGGCTCGCAGTTACGTGTGGTGGCCCGGTATTGACGAGGCGGTGGAGCAAGCTTGTGGCGCGTGTGGAACGTGCGCTGCGTTCTCGGATGCACCTCCGCGCGCCACACCGCATCCCTGGCCTTGGCCGACTCGGCCGTGGACAAGAGTGCACCTGGATTATATGGGACCTATAGCAGGGAAATTATATTTGGTTGTTGTTGACGCTATGTCTAAATGGCTAGAAGTATTTAGTGTACCGAGTACGGCGGCGGGTAGCACTATTGCGAAACTACATGAATTATGGAGCAGGTTCGGTATCCCTAAACAAATAGTAACAGATAACGGGCCTCCATTTACTAGTGGTGAGTTCGCAAATTTTGTTAGGCGGAATGGTACGGAGCACATATTTACAGCTCCGTATCATCCTTTATCTAACGGGGCGGCAGAAAATGCAGTGAGAACCTTAAAGAAAGTAATAAAAAAGGCGGTTTTAGAACGTAAAAATGTGGATCGGACCTTAAATACTTTCTTATTACATTATCGAAACATCGAACATTCTACCACAAAAGAAAGTCCAGCGGTATTATTAATGAATAGAAGGTTGCGAACTCCGTTAGATATTATTAAGCCAGACCGAGAAAATAATGTGCATCGAGCGCAACAACGTCAAACTAACGACGCTCGGGGTGAAAATAGAAGTTTAAAAGTTGGGGAGAGAATCTGGTACCGGCAGCATTCGATGACGGAGAAGTGGGTTCCTGGTACTGTGGCTAAGGCTACGGGTGTAAGGGACTTCAAGGTCTTAGACAAGAATAGTAAAGTAATACATAGACACATCGATCAGCTTAAGCCGAGGTGTGGGTCGCTTGTTATCCCCACGAGTTCTAGGGAGTCCAGACCTAATATAATGGGTTCAAGTCGTGAGAATGAGGCGACCCCAGTTCAAGAACGTTCACTTGTAACGGGTTCTCCAATATCGCCATCTATAAGGCGGCAGCTCGGCGTAGGCATATCATCGCCGAACATTTCGAGTGCAAATGAACATCAAACACAAGATGAAAAGTTTAGTACGCCGCCCACTACGCCTGTACTATCCCAGTCACGACCATTGCGGAAATGTAGATTAGAGAAAATTGTTAGTTATAAGGAGTAGACCGTTAAGATTAAATTAAGTCGGGAGAGATGTAGTGTATGCAAACTATGCGGAGTATTATGGCACTATGGGCTGAGGTTGTAAGAATGACATTGGATACGTCAGTGGAAAATAAACCATGCTAACAACTATTAGCTGTGTTTCTTTACGCTCCAAAGGACATTACATAAATAATAATAATTTAAAAAATAACAATAATAATACTCTTGTAAATTCAAAATTTACTAATATCATGTAAGTTATGATGCATGCTGTAGTTTACTGTAAGTAGAAAAACACAGCTATCTTCTGCCGTTATACTGCTATATGTAAAAATAATGTAATGTGTGTTCTCTGTTGTAAACTCTCAAAATAAATAAATAAAATATAAGCACTTCCCAAACCAGGAATTAAATCCAAATCATAAATACTTGTATTGCTGTACAGCAAAGGAACATAAAGTTTAATTTTAAGTTTGTATGTTATAAAATTGTTTAGATGTTTGACTGTACTTTTCTAGAATCCTAGATGAGTGTTTCTCAAAATAAATGTACGCAACGAATTATTACGATTTGTTCTGTCTCTTCTTTTTTGTGTGTCTTGATATATACATTCCATGTATTATTTCATAGAACCAATGTATTGAGTCTAACAAAAAAGGCAAATAAGAAATAAAATGTTAGACCAATGTTTTATAAAAACTATTAGGTTCATTTATTTTGAGAAATAGTAAATGATACAAGAACGCAACGACGAAATCGAGACAGTTCTGTATCATAATTTGTAGAAATCTTTCACCAGAGCAACAACCTCATAACCAGAATCGATTGGTAACATTCCCTGCAACCATATGGGTGGGGTTCAGTTTATATCCCACCGTTAAATTAAGTATCCCATTCGTTTCATTTACGGGCCGAGACATTGTGGAGACGGCATTAAAAATAATGCCAGTTATATTTTCTAATAATATCGCGGTATCGGAGAATTTTTTTGGTATCTAAAGTGTTTGAAAATGTGACGAAATTGGGGATTCCATTTTTAATTGTTATTGTTGTGAATTATTACCTTTTGGTCTCTCTTCTCGCGTGAAATAGACTCGATGAATCTTATATCGCGCACTTTTTCTTGATAAAAGTGGTCTTGAAATATAACTGTTTCTTTTTTTTATCACAGTTTATTATATTATGATTTACTCGGAACGTTTTGAAGACTTCACATCCTTGTGGTAATGGGGGGAACTGGCAAGAAAAAGAAAACGTCGGCATAAAATTATAATATAAGAAAGCCCCTATGAAATCTGAAAAATAGTTTTATTTCAATGTCATTCGCGTAAATATAGGAAATCATTATGCCAAATTAGCCTTATAATGTTGTAGTGGACATGGTTTTCTATGCTTGTTCTGGGGTATATTGCTTGTGAACTGCGAACTGTCGCCCTGAGTTCAATTCTCAAGTTGACAATTTTTTTTCTAACGTAAATATCTATTGAAATAGGTATATTGCCAGATATAAATATCGTCTATCATTGATTTGGTTCGCTTATGTGTCTTATTTATCTGCTAGTTTTAGGAAAACATAAACACTTATAAAAACTTAGCATAGGCATGCCCCCCACGAGATGGACCGACGACCTGGTGAGGGTCGTCGGATCGGTCCCTGTGGCGCTCAATAGGGGAGGCCTATGTCCAGTAGACGATTCCTGGCTGAAATGATAATGATGATGAAACACTTATAAGTATATCAATCTTATATCCAATAAAAGAATAAATAAAATTATTACAAAATAATGTTTTTATTTCCAAGCTGTGCTAATATGACTAAATTTATCTAAATTCCAACAAACATTAAAACATTACAAACTTTGAACCAAGAATAAAAATTCTAAAGACGTAATCCGGTTAAAAATTACTTAATATTTTCTGTTCGCGTAGAAAATCAAAAGGGCAGCAAACGAATAAATATTACTCGAACGTCCATTAGAATTCGTAAGCCAAGCATTTTATCATAACTAACAAGGTTTTGTATAACCCGTAAAAATGGTGGGATGTTCTAAACCTATTTAAGAAGGGTACGTTATAAATAGAAATATCTCAAAGAATCAACGGTCAAAGGGTTGCCTTTTTTGGTTTTTAATCGCCTGTGGCTACAGACCTTTCGATCTTGTTTAATTTGGACCGCTTTTGTAGTTAAAATAAAAACGTCAATTTAATTGAAAGGATGAAAATATTAAAGTGCTCTTCATTTTATTTTAATGGTAAATTACTGTCAACAATCGACAGAATGCGCGCGTGCATACATAGTTAAGATAGGACAACGTCTGTCGGGTCGACTAGTATACATATACTAGCAACCCGCCCCGGCTTCCTACAAGTAGGACTTATTATAAACTATAGCCAAATAACTTCCTATAAAACCGATACTAAACTTCACAGGATCATCCGCTGGAATAATTTGAAGATTAACTAAAAAAAATATTTAAATCGCTCTAGCCGTTTTAGAGTCCATAGGGAACATACATACACATTTCGACGTTTGAAAGTCTTTTTTTTTCGACGATAAGTTTCAAAAATATTTAAAATCAGCTCATTTTTCTATGCTTTTTTAAACCAGTCAAAATTTTTCAAAAAAAGAATTCGCTTAAGTTAATTCGCTTTTCAACCTTCGAATGATTTTTATATAGGTTTATTTATAACACTAAAAAGCTTGTTTTTTTAACGCGTCCATCTCTGGAACATCTTTTTTTATTGCAATAGAACAGATGGGTCATATACTTCTTCACGACTAGAAGATGCAAAGCCGCCATTATGACCTATGAATCTGTGTCGCGTTCCGACATCAGTCTGTATATATTCGGTCGATCACCCAACAGGCCGGCATAATTTTGTCGACTGGCAAGGGATAATAACCTCTCGTCAGTTAGTTGTTGTTCAGAATTTAAGGCTCTTCCTCTATTTAGACTTTGTAATGAGGCTCAGACAAGTCCTCAACAATATCAATTTGCGTTTAATATTTTAATGAAGCCAACATGAAAGCCGAGTTAGAAATGACAGCATATTATAAATTAGTACAAGGTACAAGTTATCTTTCTAATATTATATAGGTTTGTGAACATATTTATAATACTGGTGGTAGGTCTCTGTTATGTGAAAGTCCGCCTGGGTAGGTACCACCGCAATGTGTATTTCTGCCAAGCAGCAGTGTGTAGTCACTGTTGTGTTCCGGTTTAAAGGACATTATAACCAGTGTAACTACTGGACATAATAACACTTAACATCTCATGTCTCAGGATGGCGTGCGCAATGGAATACCAAAGAACACTTTGGAATTCAAGGTGTTTGATGGTGTTTCTACTGTTTATGGGCGGTCGTATCGCTTACCATAGGGCGAACGGCAAGTTCATCTCGACATTCAGAGGAAAAAAAATATGTTCGAATTATTCGCAGCCGCAGATCGGAATTTAATAGAGCACAAATCCGAGAACAATTGACTGTATTATATTGACCTTTTTGGAACGTAAAAGGAGATTGGGGTAAGAGCCCTCTGGCAATTATTTATGTTAATAATTTTCAATTTTCTCCAAGCAAATATTTCTAAAACGTTCATAATTCATTCATTAATAATTTACTTGGTTTAGGTTAATTTAATATCGGTAAATGGTAGAACAAAAAAAATATTGCGTCAAATTAAACCTAGTTTTTTTGTCAGGTTCATTGTGATAGGAAGTGTTTATTTTAACTTCTATACGAACATAAATTTACATATAATACGAGTATAACCTCACGATCGCTATCTATAATAATTTATAATCTATCACGAGAATTTATCTCAGGGATTAATTCATAGCCCAAGTGTTTGTTATTTCGCAAACAATTTACCAATGGAGTGATCCTTATAAAAATAGATACTAAGATAATTATTTTTAATTGAACGCTTTCCATTGCGCTCAATCATTTCATTCATCCATTCAATTCATTCATTCATTCACCCATAGCCATAGCGTCTCACATGACTGGAGATCTATTTTAATATAATTTTTCTGATACATTTCTCGCAGTATATTAAACACTAGCTTTTGCCCGCGGCTCCGCCCGCGTTATAAAGTTAGTCGGGCTAAAGTTTTCCGTTATAAAAGTCACGCTATATATTTTCCCGGGAGCCTATGGTTCTTCCCAGGGTCTCAAACTGTCTCCATACCAAATTTTATCCTAATACGTTGGGTAGTTTTTGAGTTTAACACGTTCGGGCAGACCGATGCAGCGGGGGACTTTGTTTTATGATATAATTTTGTAGAACTTTTTAAGAGGAACAATCCCGTCATACATTATTGTTGCATAACTTTAACCGTTTACGCAGCGCACGCAACAGAAGCTCTCAAAACCTCCCGTTTTTGCATCATGTTTCATTACTGCTCCGCTCCTATTGGTCATAGCCTGACGATATATAACCTATAGCACTCCAGGAACAAAGGGCTATCCAACACAAAAATATTTTTTCAGTTCGAACTGGTAGTTCCTGAGATTAGCCATTACTGCTCTGCTCCTATTGGGTATAGCGTGATGATATATAGCCTATAGCACTCCACGAATAAAAGGCTATCCAACGCAAAAATAATTTTTCAGTTTGGACCGGTAGTTCCTGAGATTAACCATTACTGCTCCGCTCCTATAGGGTATAGCGTGATGATATATAGCCTATAGCACTCCACGAACAAAGGGCTATCCAACGCAAAAAGAATTTTTCAGTTCGGACCGGTAGTTCCTGAGATTAGGCATTACTGCTCGGCTCCTATTGGGTATAGCGTGATGATATATATCCTGTAGCACTCCACGAACATAGGGCTATCCAACGCAAAAAGAATTTTTCAGTTTGGATCGGTAGTTCCTGAGATTAGCGCGTTCAAACAAACAAACAAACAAACTCTTCAGCTTTATATAATAGTATAGAAGTATAGATGAATAGTTTATGTCTAGGATATTGTTTTCCATTTATAATAATCCTCTGGGAACACTATTTGCAACGGTAATGTATGTATGAAAATTAAAAATTTAACGCTTCTAAACAAAATATATGCACACATATGCCATTTTTCCCTAAAGGGGTACCTAGAAGTGTAACTAGAGGTAGGTCGTGAAATGAAAAAGCAATATTGTAATGTTTTATTGGTATAATTATATGTATATCAATTCTTTGTGAATTTATCGTTCGCTTTAACGGTGAAGGATAACATCGTGAGGAAAACCTACACATCTGAGAAGTTCTCTATAGGAATTTCGAAGGTGTGTGAAACCAATCCGCACTAGGCCAGCGTGGTGGACTAAGGCCTAATCCCTCTCAGTAGTAGAGGAGGCCCGTGCTCAGCAGTGTGCAAGTGTATAATACAGGGCTGATATTATTATATCAATGGCGATTTCTGGAACTAGCTTTTTATACGTGCATGACAAAGTGTTTCCACTGCACCTGATGATAAGTGGAGTGGGGTCGAATGGAATATTGACTGACGAGAAATGATTACCCTACGGCAGTCTTGCTATTTTGAACTCTACATATCTAGCGGATTTTTCGTGTGTCTGACTTCTATCTGAAATTAATTACTCTGTGTTTCGTGATTATTTATTAGTTTTGTCTGATTGGATAATAATATTTATTCCAGACTGAAGTCAATACTCATATTACTTTGCCCGACCCGCGTTATGAACCCGAGACCCGAACTCGTTAGGCGTACCAACTGACTATATATGACCATAATTATTAAACTTTTACGTTTTGTTTCAATTTCAATGTTATGCCTTTTGTTAAATAATAAAAAAAAATAAACGTGGATGTTTGCTTCGGAGTTGTGACCAAGTACCAACACACTTCACTACTATGACACTAACAGCTAAGTTGCTGAAGCAACTGAAATCATAGCAGTGTTGCGGTTCTCGACCACAACGTCTGCGCCGCGCTTAAATACAAATAGATTTGCACTGCATTTTATTTCCTATAGCTGCTTGTGACTTATTGAGTATTTATTTTCCTTTTTTAAAATTTCCATTAGAATAAAATATTAGTAGGTATTTGCTGCTCGGAGCTACGTACAGCTATTGAAGCCAGGCACAAAGCAGGCATGAAGCAATTGCAGAATGTAAAAATATTTAGTCAAACAAAATATAGAGAAACGAATGCTTGTATGCTGTTCCTGAATTTTGAATGGAAAAACGAACAATAACGCACTCCACGTTTCCCGACATTTTAATAAAACTAGAATATTGTAATATTTGCTCTTTTCGCTTAAATTAAATTTTTAGTGTTTTTCAGAAAAAATATTTTTTTACCTCCTTATTCATAGACGTTTTTTATCTAAAGACGGAGTAAAGCTGTGATAACAAGTCTGTTTCTCAGTGCTGACGGCATGGCAGCCTTCGCAGTGCGTACACATAGGCACTATAGCTATAAATAAGGGGTAATCTTTAGAAAGCGTCCTTAGAATAAGGCTGGCTTGCACAACGATTTACTAAATATGATTAAATTTATTTTAATTACAGTGCCGTCTTTGTCAATCTTAGTATTAATTTTTATCCTTGTATTTAGGTAAAGTGTTACTTTAAATTCAGTTCTATTTCGTAGTAAATTTTCAATTAAAAATTCTAATTTAACCTGACATTCTGAGAGGTAAATGTTGACTCGTCAAGTTTTAAGCTCTTTATTAGTTGGAATCCTCGTTTCTCCTTAAATTTTCTTGTGGATCGAAGCGTGAGAAACAACAATGTCCATCCGACAACATCAAAACCAAAAGAAAGGATTGTTTATTTATTAAAAGGAACAACTAACAAAACATACATCGATACCTGATTACATTATTTTTTTTTATTATGTTTGTTATTGTCAGGAGATGATTCTTATGAAAGAAAAAATTGCGTGGAAAATTAGTAAATATAAGAAAACTTAACGACAATATTAATTTTACATAACTGTCAGTGGTTTGAAATAACTGTCAGCGATTGACAGAATGCGCGCTACAAATTCATAGTTAATACGGCACAACGTCTGTCGTGTCAACTAGTTTAAAATAAATGAAACAGGGTAGGGCAGGGTTATGTTTGTAATAGTCCATTGGAACAACTTTTAAAGTTACCTAAGTAGTAATCATAATTACTGTTGAGTAATATTTATTTATTTATCAATTAATTATCACAAAAGTTTACAGTGGAAATGCACCAAGACGCTTGAGTGAAAAAAAAATTGACAACATAAAACAAAACGTAACAATAAAAAATATTAAGAAAAAATAACTACTTACATTGTACATTATAGGAACTACTTATTAAATTTAAGAACATACAAAAGAAATTAGTGTTACATCACCAACTTTACAAATGGGATATTGAAAAAATATTTTATTTACCATAGTTTTAGTAGAATGAGTTTGTCGAGTAAACAAGGCTGTTCCTAAATATAATTGCTAGTTGATAGTTTTATCTGCGTTTCTATCACCAAAAAACCAGGTTATATTTAATTTGATAACTTATTTTTCTATGTTGAAATGTTATTCAACATCTCTTCTTTAACTCGTTATAAATATAAGTCCCTTTATGTATTAGTTTGTCTGGAAGAAATCGGTATTTTACGATAAGACCTATTGATACATGTTTTTATTTTATAATAATTGTATTAATTTTACTGTATTTGGTGTATAAAATAAAGTGTTGTAATTCATTTATCCATTCAAAGCAGCAACAATTATTAGAAGATATGGAGTCTTCTGAATAAGAACGTCGTAAATATCAGCACTTTTTTGTTAAGATTTTTCTTATTAATTCAAAAATATTTATGGCATAAATTCTATGTCAGGGGGTAATGAGCGGAATGTAGTGTCAACCATTTTAATTGAAAGTCTGTGTTTGGTATTCCTTCTCTTTATCACAATCGAGACTAGCATCAAACGAGCAACTAGCTCGTCTTATCTTAAAAACTGGCAGAACTATACAACACAATCATTATAGTTATGTTTGACGAACACAGCGCAAAAAATCTGCAAGAAACTAGCTATAAATCACCACTTCACACTAAATTCTCTATTGAGAATTTAGAAGTTATGAATAATTGCTGGCTTGTACTAAATTCTAGTTATTGAACGCATTGGTCTAGAAAATGTATTGTTCTGTATGAAATGCCAACGTTTAATCAACTGCAATTTATTGAAAATGAAGTCCTGTTGGATAATAGGAGGGTCCGTAGGAACGAGCATTAAATGTTATATTCTCATTGTGGGTTTTCTTTACATTTCTGCCCGAGAGAGTCTTTTGGTACGATAACAAAGTGTAAAGTCTTTTGAGTAAAAGTTTTATTTATTTTTGGATTTCCGCTCTTCCATAAATGTCATTATTATCTAATAACGAAGTAAATGTTAATTGGAAGAGCTCATCTACGTTCAACAAGGTCTTATAATAATATAATGATTTTATTTTATTTTATGCGGTAAAAATAACATTGTTAAAATATCATATAAATTATAACGTAACGATTCTAAGTAAACTGTCGTATCTGGAAAAATCTGTGACAATCACATTTTAGCGTTTCATTATCTAAGTACTGTTTACTACCAAACCCATTCAATTCAAAAGTTTATAAACGAAAAAACAGTTTAACAAGCATTTACTCACTTTTTTTAATGGGTTTTGGTAGTATTTAGTTCCTACATAACGAAACGGTAAAAAAGGGAATATCGCATTTTTTTTCAGATATGATAGTTTACTTAGGAGCTATAGAAAATATAAGTTAAATGAGCTAATATAACAACCCCAGAATTTTCCACATATTATGTAAGGAATATTATAAATACTTATAACCATAGCTACATTTAAAACGTGGCTTGAACAATCACACTATGTGATCTGATTTATTCTTTTATTTATTCATTTTATACAATACGAAGTATAATAATAACATAGCTGCAACGTGCTAAAAGCTTAAGGTTCAATAATTTCTTAACACCTTTAAAGGTCTCAAGCTTCGTTAAGTATTTTCAGACTTATTAACAATGGACGCAGGTTCAGCTTTATTTTTAGCCTGACACGACGAAGTCACTCCAATTAAATATAAGTTTGTTTTTTTTATTTATTTATTTTAGGTAGCTTTTTAACATCGAAGGTCATTAGTGACCACAGCTATAGGATGATAGAATCAGTGAGCTATACTAATTAATAAACACTAATTTACCTTAAAAAACAAATCGTTTGTTTATAACCTATCTCACTAAATAAATATAAGTGTTAGAGCTGTTATGTAGACATTTGTCTACACGAATGGCGAGATACGGCCAATTATACTCTTATATGTCAGTATTATTAGAAAAAATAACGAATTATACTTTCAACTATAAAATTAAATATAGCAAAAAAAATACAAAATAAGAACAATAATACAAGAAAACAACGAACGTCACTTATATCACCCACTAGCTATGCAATCTATAATACAATTAAATATTTACAACGAAACACGAAAGGATTTACCTTTGATTTGACCTAAAAAATAATAGCCAATGCCATTTGCAGAAATCCATTTATAACTACGAGTATTTCGGCATTCGAAATCGCCTTGGATAAGTAAATATGGGTTCGTACACTAATTCACTAATGGCGTTCGTCAATGAGTACGTAATGGATTCAAACAATCTCCTTTCAAAGGTAACGTGCAGTGACTATATCAGGTATTCTCGAATTTCTTTTGTACCCGATTCATAGAATTTATAGCCGTTTTGATCTAGACAAAGTATATGAGCTGTGGACCACAAGCCCTTAATTCCAAGGTCTGGCGCCATCAATTTGTCGGACCACAATTTATGGGAGTTTTTCAATTCCAAAAAAACGTCTGACTTTTCTGGGATAAGAATTTATGACCGATACGATATTACTACATATACTCTTCTATCACATCATGGGACGAATATAGATCAAATGATGGTGCGTTAATTTCGTATTTGAATAACAAAAAGGAAATTTTTACATAAGCTTATGTGTAAAATGTACTTAAGTCAAACTGTCAATTTACAATAACAATTACAATATTACAGAAAAATAAATAACAATCCAATGTACCTCTGCCTATGGTCACAGTCGTAAAGTAGAGTTTAGCTTTATCGATTCCGTACTAATTTGTATATGTCACGGCATATAGATAGGCTACTGTGAATTGGTGATTTAGCAAACACGCGAACTTCAGTCTGAATTACAAGTGTAATCGAATTGACGTCTTTATTGTTATTGGCTTTTGTTTGCTGCCTACCTACCTATTTATTTTACAATATAAATAGGTAGGTAGGTAGGTTGCGCGCGCTACTGGCATTGTATTTTGCTATTGGCACTAATAAAGTACATAAGCAGCTGGAACTATAACGCTGTTTACTATTAAGCGGATTGCTAGCTCCTTACCTTACTACGGCAATAAAAAAAGCATCGACGCGTATAAAATACGTCGGTGAATAAATCTTTAAAAGTTTAAGTGCCTATTTCACAAGTTTCAAGTAAATTTTATTTGTATATTGTATTAAACAGCTAATTTAGATTGTACTTATTTTATTACCATTTATTTTGAAGCATAGTTTAGAGTTACATTTGTATTTGGCCGGCTTATAATTGTATGTGACGAGTAGCGTTTACGTGGAAGTTGTGAAACATACCTCAATATATAACACATCGTTAATCCAGTGACGGTGCACTTAGAGTACGACTATGATGCTAAAAGGCTGCTCCTCGGAGCGAGCAAATAAAAACAAATGACCTTATATTCCTACAGTTACGACTCATCACCAAAGGGATAAGCAGAGACGCAACTACTGCACCTTTTCGCTATTAGTATTATATTATGTGATAGCGGGCGCAATTTAAAACTCCGGACTGAAAATAAGCAGGAAAACCTAATATAATTTTACTTGACCCAGAATCGAACCCGAGACTTCGACACGGTAGTCATGCATCCCCAAAACCACTTGTATCAATGTATCTCTGTATGAATTCAAATCGGCAGAGCATGATATAAAACTGAACTTAAAAATACTTTCAGGCAAATTTCGACCGATCCACAATTCTCGGCTACATGTAATGTAAATAAACCGCAAATGGGGTAAATATATACAAGTAGGTCAATTAACACACAATCTGGGTCGATTGGACAATGTTTCGTTAAACTCCAAAATGTGATTCCATCGCTGGTGAACCTAGCTAACAGAGGCTAGTGTTGCGATTTTGTATTGTAATCTTTGAACATTAATTTCATTTATTTCATATATTTTTAACACTTAGGAGAAATGACTTTACGTATTATTTATCAGGGACGTGGAAAACCGAAAGACAGAAGGATAAGGACAAAAAAATATAATACTTTACCGAAACATAAAACGTTAGCGAAGACTTTTTAACCGACTTCAAAAAAAAGGAGGAGGTTATCAATTCGACGTGAATTTTTTTTTGTATGTTTGTTACCTCAGAACTCGCTCATTTATGAACCGATTTGGAAGATTCTTTTTTTATTTACTTATCACTTTAAATTATCACGGGGCGTTTAAATGGAAATTCCAGCTTTGTTTTAAATAAATTTATAGATATACCCCCTTATACATAAACTTTATTTATCTAGGGACAGAGCATTGCTGTGATAACAAGTCTGTTCTCAGTGCTGACGCTATGGCAGCCTTCGCAGTGCGTAACGGCCCTACGTTATGATTGGTTAATATTAAGATACAACTTTAATCTAATTGGCTGCCAGATAGCTGAATAAACAGCAAGCTGTCAGATAAACAAAGCTAGAAAACAGACTTATTATGACAGCTTTACTCTGTCCTTAGATAAAAAAACGTTTATGAATAAGGGGGATAGACTACAAAGCCTAGTACAATCTCACACCCGAAACAAATATTTACGCCAATACTAATATTTGTCGTTGAACCCACAGCCTTTCAATTCTCTAGCGGTACTCCCCCTAAACAGTAGCGCCCACTCAAAATGGAACCCAAATTTCCACTGTCACATGGACATAACCCGCTTTATCTCCTTGCATAAACCTTTATCGCTTGAAGCTTTGAAAAGCGCTTAACTGCCCATAAAGAACTATAATAGCCAATTACACTCGGACCCTGCAGCGGCTCCAGCGCTGTCTGCCGTTGAATGGTTGGAAGTATTAAAATAATGGTGCCTTTGATTTGCGACTCTTTGACAAAGGATTAAAGTTGGATTAGCCCTGTGTAATGGGCGGGCTTACTCCAATATTTTAAGCCCTTTTATTGTAATCTATACTGGCAGTTTAGGCGAGTTCGTGCCTGTTTAAAATCATTTTATATATACGTATTTATATCTATAGCATAAAAGGCTTTCATAAGAGAGGTATCAATTTAATAGAAAACTAATTTTAATTTCCAGTTAAGGCTTTGAGCCCTTTTTACGTAATCTGTACTGGTAGACTACAGTGTGGTGTTCGTTTGTTTAAAATCGTTTTATGTATACGTATTTATATCATAAAAGACTCTAATAATAGAGGTATCAGTTTCATACAAAAGTAATTTTAATTTACGGCTTTGCGCAGACGTTGTCGAGGTGTTCACGAAACACACTACCCTACTATGAACCTAATATTTGCTCAAAATTGAACAAAGATTATCATTACCGTAATACCTTAAACTGATTTTGGGAAGAGCAACACCAGAGTTTCTTGCCCTTTCTACTTTGATGGTAGTTAATATTGACGGAATGTAAATAATGTATAACATTTTATAACCCATGAAAATCATTTAATTTCAAATCATTTCATTTCATTTATCAGTGCTGAAGGGTAAGGTTTTTCAAAAGGGAACCCAACTCAACATAAAGTTACTACTGTTATACAAAAATGCTGTTTGTCAATCGTTCCTATGATAATTACATTTCAATGGGAATTTAGGAATTGGGTTATGTGGACCCATTACGTTTGCAATGTATGCTGTTGACGTTTCTCTAAATAAATAAATATTTCAAATTTAGCGTTCATCGACGGACGCCGCATTTCTCGACGGTCGCCCGATATTAATATATTAATAGACTTATAATAGAAACAGCAAATACCTACTAATTAGATAATACAAAGGAATGAACGTACAATATTTGAATTAGGCAATATAGCGTCAATCCATTTCAATAGAGCAATTAATTCATTTTCATAATGAACGACTAGCTAAAAGCTATTCTGACAATAACGATAATGGACTACGAAATTATTCATATAAAAATACTTATTAGAACAGTATGAATGAATCTTCCTAGCCGAATTTTGGCTACGGCGACGAATTTGAACAGAGATCAGCCAAGTACGCAGGAGATATTATAGTGCACAAATGTGTACGTAATACATAAGTGCACTCTCTATTCCTTCATTCTCATAGTCAGATGAGACGGCAATCCGATATTACCGGAGAGATCAGCTGTTGGACCAACGGTTACACATGCTTTTCGAGGCACGGGGATACCACACCGTCAACTTCCTGACTCCGAGCTGCGACTGAATAATTTTTAAGATGGAAAAACCTTGTTACTATAATTATGGCTCCACCTGGGATTCGAACCCAGGAGGTCAGCGTGGTAGTCGTACTCGTACCTTGTATACAACTAGGTCACCGAGGCAGATCAGTATACGCACATCGTGAGCTGAGAGATCTGTAACTCGATTCTCTGGTCGACTTATCGTTAGGAACAATGTATTAACTTAATAATTAACATCCCCAATGGCTTATACTGCCGTGCTAAGCGCAAAAGCGGTATGTCAGGAAACACAAAAGATCAAACTTAGAAACTTATATAATATACACTATACGAACTAATTATGGCAAAAAAGTATTGTGTATAAGGTGCAATAATAATAATAATAATATCAGCCGTGTATTATATACTTGCCCACTGCTGAGCACGGGCCGCCTCTACTACTGAGAGGGATTAGGCCTTAGTCCACCACGCTGGCCTAGTGCGGATTGGTAGACTTCACACACCTTCGAAATTCCTATAGAGAACTTCTCAGATGTGCAGGTTTCCTCACGATGTTTTCCTTCACCGTTATATATATATATATATATATATATATATATATATATATATATATATAATCTAAATAATGTTTAAAGATTTTAATGAATTTAAAAGAAATACTTTTTTATTATATTGTACTGGGTGACAGCTGCGTGCTAGAGTTGTGCTGGACAGGTACCATCGCATTTCCTATATTTCCCGTCACGCATACTCCGATGTGTTTAGGCTTAAACGACATTACATCAAGTTTATTGACGACAGCCATTACGAGAACAAACATCAGCATGATGCATGCAATTTAATGCCAAACGGTACCATGCAGTTACCAAGCCTCCGTTTCCTGGCAGCTTCCTTTTCGTAATTTATGTTAAATCTAATTATCATTAGAACGATTTGCAGACCACTTTTATGCATTCATCATCCCATTGCTGGACACGGGCCACCTCTACTACTGAGAGGGATTAGGCCTTAGTCCACCACGCTGGCCTAGTGCGGATACCAATCCGACGTCTGAATCTGAGTCTACTAAGACTTCACACATCCTCAAAATTCCTATAGAGGACTTTTCTGGTATGCAGGTTTCCTCACGATGTTTTCCTTCACCGTTAAAGCAAGCGATAACTCAAAGAGAACATACATAATTATTTAGAAAAATTCAGAGTTGTGTGCCCTTGGGATTTGAACCTGCGGCCATTCGTCTCCGCAGTCCGTTCCACACCCAACTAGGCTATCGCCGTTTTATGCATTCATCAGGACTTGGATTCCCTTTCGGAAAAATTCATCCTTCGCCACTGGTAACTTGTAACTCAATTATATTGCTCGCGACTTCGCCCTCATGAAAATCATTTTCCGCTAGAATAGTCTCTAAGAACCATATCAATAGATGCCATTCCATTCGCTCTGAAGTGCGACAACCAAGACGTTGTCAAATTAAAGTCACCATCTTAAAGCCGTGACTATTTAACGAACAGATATCAACAAATCAAATGATATGTTAAATCACAGCATAATATGACCGATTTTGTCGGCTTAGTTTTGTCAAATGACGCCGACTAAACTGAGAACAAGCTCTTACATTACAGCTTAAGTTTTGTTTATTAAATAGTTCAAAACATTATATGTCTACTTGAGATCCTACTCAACGTTGAGATTGAATTAATATAACCTTTAATTAATATAGCAATTCATGATGGCATGAGTACGCCAGCATCACTAAATAAAAATATATTAAAAATTTAAATGACTTCCGATGACGTATTTACGGAGCAAAATATAGCGCAGCTCTATGCAACCATGAAACTACACATCCACTATATTAAACCTGAACGTAATACATTGGAGCCCGAGGCCGCCAGAATACGACGCACATATTAAATTATCTACCAAATAAATTATGTTATCCTTGAAGTATATCAGAAGGTAACTTGGAATGTCTATAAATAGCTCGTGCCGTCTTGTGTCCTCGTCGTACACATGTGGGGAGATTTTTCATAAGTTATTTTGGGAAATATTTAGCCTACGCGATGTGTGGCGTATAATAAATATAATAATAGCAGCCCTGTATATACCGTCCATACCAGTGGCGATAGCCTAGTTGGGTGTGGAACGGACTGCCAAGTCGAATATCCGCAGGTTCAAATCCCAAGGGCACACACCTCTGACTTTTCTAAAGTCATGTGTGTATTCTTTGTGAATTTATCGTTCGCTTTAACGGTGAAGGAAAACATCGTGAGGAAACCTGCACATCTAAGGAGTTCTCTATAGGAATTTCGGAGGTGTGTGAAGTCTACCAATCCACACTAGGCCAGCGTGGTGGACTAAGCCCTAAACCCTCTCAGTAGTAGAGGAGGTCCGTACTCAGCAGTGGGCAAGTATATAATACAGGGATGATATTATTATTATTATTATATACCGTCCCACTGTTGGGCACGGGCCTCTACTACTGAAAAGTATTAGGCCTCAGTCCATCTCGCTGGCTTAGGGCGGATTGGTGGACTTCACAAATCCGAATGCCTATAAAAAACTTCTCAGGTATACAGGTTTCTTTACAATGTTTTCCTTCAGCGTTAAAGCAAGCGATAATACACAAAGAATACAACCATAATTCTCGGCAAATCGTTCTACATCTAATTAGGCTCTCACCGCTTATGCATTATACCGCCGTGTGTGGGTGATTTTCCTTAATGTTATATAAAGACAAAAGTTACTGAAGATGTTTCAATGTTTATTACAAGTTAATGCAGAACGTAATTGGATAACATCTGGCACAACAATATTCTGGATCAATTATATATGTCGTAGTGAAAACTCTTTACTTGGTTATTTTTTTTGCATGACCGGTAAAGTATCACCGGTCTATATTTATTTTCCAGACAGTTATTCAATTATTGAAACACTTCTTTACTTCACTAACAATTTACTGCATAGTAACACTAGCGGAATACACAATGTGCTCGGTTCGAGCGTCCAAATAAGACTCGTACAAAAACTTCTACAAGATTGAGCTCTCGTCGTTCGGCCGGTCCTTATATTGACAGCGGTCGACCTCCCTCCTCTTCTAATACTTCCTCGATGTAATGATAGATGGCGCCACTATCGCTCCGGAAATTCACCAATTCAACGAATAACGAGGTGCTGCGGCGACATATACTATTATTTTTCTCGGAAAAATAGACAATGGCATACTGATGAACAATATCCCAGAATGTCAATATAAGGTAACTATTTTTCTTGGTAAAATAGACAATCATTTATTCCACCAGAGGCTAACTAACACCGAAAATACGTAAGAAACACCCAAAATGTAAATCCTGGTATACCATAAGTAAGCTTTGCATCCGACCTACAGGAATAAAGTTTCACAAACAAAGACATATTATAACTCCAAAATGATATGCGCAGTTCTTTGAACTTGAGTCATCTACCTGTAAATGTCTTTTTAATTCTTTAATTTATATTCGCCGTCCGATTTACTGCGGAGGGAAGTGGACAATTTGTTTCCAAGTCATGCCTGTCTTTCTCCATGATTAATTTCGTCGTGGATGGAGTTTTAAAGTCTTTATTGTCAAATTGTTGGCAACTTTCCAACTGCAGACATCTCTGCATTTTTGATTAGTTCGAAACCTAGTTGCTTGCCTTTGCTTCCTGCTGCTGTTAGGTTTTATGTAGAGTTCAATAAGGGTCAATGTCGTTTTTTCAGCAACAAATTACTGGGATAAAATACATTTTGTTTAGATAACAACATCTCAGAGGGCTAAGCTAAGGTTTTTATAAACGAAGAAATATTTTTTAAACTTTTTATAACGAAGAATTTCAGACTATACTGTTTATTGTATTTGTAAATAAAAAAAATATAAACTACACTTGTATGCCAATATTATGCTGATGATAGAGCACTAAGCATAATATTATTATTCAACAATATAATTACATATGTATCACAAGTGTATAAATAAATGAATTGAATGAATAAAAAATTACAAATTTATCTAAAGATAGAGTTGTTTATTCTTCTTTTACAAAAAAATTCTTGTTTGCAGATGCCTCTTTCAAGAAAGTCATCGTTTTAACTTGGAACCAAACATATGATACATATGAAGCGCAAACCACGAGCCCCATCATTCACATGCGAAGACATGGAGGACCTGAATGTGGTAAGTATTTTTTTTATTACACAAACTAGCTAATAAGGAAGGTCAGCTGATGTTTATGATCTTTTTCAGCCACAAACACAATAAAAAAGCACTTTAACATAAAGAAATAGAGATTAAGGGTCTGTTTCACAACTGCTGAATAAATGCTAATCGTCGCATAAAGCCGACCAAATACAAAAATCACACTCTAATGTACACTCCGAAGTAAATAGTATTAAAATTAGTACTACCTACTTTAGCTGTTTAATACAACTGTCAAATTAAATTAAACACTGGAACGGCAAAGTGGCCCCAGTGCACCTCATGGTAAGAGGGTTGGGGTCCAATAAAATGTTGACTGACGAGAGATGATTACCCCTTGGCAGTCAACAGAATTATGCCGGCCTGTTGGAACCGGATATACATAGTCTGATCCAAGAACGCGATACACTTACGTGAGCCACTATGCCGGGTTTTAACACCTCAAATACGGTGGTCGCTATCCGGACATATATAATATACTACCACCATCTCTCGTCAGTTGACACTTTGTATGGACCCTATACCGCTTATTAGATGCAATGGGTTCAGTGGCGTGCCCCTATATAAGAAACTATATTACTAAATATAATTAGCTATATAACGAAATGACGCAGCAAGCCGTCATTCTAAGTTATTTGCATATCAGATATTCCAACTATCCAGATCGAGTTGGCATATACCCACTGTATACTAGAATATGTAATTGTATTGTATTGCTAATTATCAACTATTCTATTATATGAAAGTTGCTACCCAATAATACTTAAATATCATCCTGAATCGGCCACTAACACAAAGGATGAACTTCCCAAATCATCGAACATTAAATAGTCTATTGTAACATGCTTTAAAATTAGTATAACAATAATTTTCCCATCTGTTCCCATCGAATTTTAATTAATTAAATTTTCATTATGTTTATACATGCCTGCTAATTGTATTATACGTCGCGGAATCCGGAATGAAAGCCTCCTAATAACAATAATTAACAAACCTTGTACCCGGAAATAGGACGGTTCATATTCCACGATCAAATATTTTCAACAAATAAATTTAAATCGTAAATTGAAAAATATTTTACTAAACTAAACTATAAGAGTCTGTTTCAAAACTTGAGTAAATACTACTCGTTTCATAAATGTATAAGCCGACGAAGTTCAACAGTCACACTCTCATCTATTTCCCAAAATAAACTGAGTAATATTTACATTAGTTAATTAATACGATAACAAATAAAATTTACTTGAACTTGTGAAACAGGCACTTAGAATGTTTATCTTAAAAGAATTATTTATGAAAATATCTTATGATTCAAACACGCAAAAGTGCACCTAATTGCTATGTAATGACGAACTTCCAAGTTACCTAGTACTTTGTGAAACCGCAACTACGATCTCCATCTTATTTTAGTATACCACATTTTAATGATAAACTGAAGTTGGACATCATTAGTGCTATGACATATCACGTAATTTGTAATTGTGGTGTGACTCGCTATCCAGGTCAACAGCAGTCGCCTCGTCCACTAGTGATGAAACCAACATCGATTCTTCAAACATTTTGAGATAAATGTATTTGTCACTAGCTGACCCGACAAACGTTGTCCCGTCTTAACTATGAATTTGCAGCGCGCATTCTGTCAATCGCTGAAATTAAGTTTTCTTAAATTTTCTAACGTTCCGCTCAACTTTCTTAATTTTTTCTTTCATAAGATCCTTCTCCTGACAATAACAAACACAACAACAACACAAAATAGTGAAATAGGTCCAGCCGTTCACGCGTGATGGCGTGACCAAGGGAATTAGGGATTCATTTTTATATATATCTATTACCATCGAATTTTTTTAATTCCTATCTTTCGTATAGATGCTATCAATCTTGACACACCGCTTCTAGATCAGCTTAGAAGTGCACGCGGAGTGACGGCGCATCGACCGATTGATTTGTAGATCAGGCAACTTTAGCCTCCCCAACCCTCAAACCCGCCTACTAGGCCAAGTTTAACAGCATCTATACTAGTTGAAGCTCTTACGTCCGCCCGTTTGAAAGATCTCATGTAAATGTCCCAGTTTACCTTTCGCGTTAAGTCAAGATCAACTTTATTCTTTCTTAATCCCAGACATGGTTTATTTGCTTGCTATATTTTAGACTCATTCGTTTTGCGGTCGGTGTTTACTTATCGAATCGTGTGTATAATTAATTTCCACAAAATTTCGTATTAGTTATTATAGACTAACCAGGAAACAAAACCTGCTTTTCGTTCGCCAATTTGGCTTTTTCGTTTTAACTACGTTGTCAATATAACAAAATATTTTACCACAAAGAGCATTACAATACTACGAAATTTTGCCATAACTTGATGAAGTGTCTTATTTTCCTAATCAGGCTATATTAATTATAATTACTTATTAGTATACGACAATCTTCACGACATATTCCAGGGAGTGTGAACTGACCGTACATGAAATTCCGAAAGGAAAAAAGATTTGTCCCTTTATATTTGTTCTCCGTATTGTCAAAACAGATTTATTTTACTCTTGGAATAAATACATAACTAAAGAATTCTCGCTATAAATAAATTCATCTTTTGTACAATATACTTCAGTATGGAAGGAATATTTTGATAAAATTATTTTTGCATTTTTAGTCAATTTCATGTACAATGTACTTTAACATGTGAGGAATATTTAGATAAAATTAGTGCTATTTTAGTAAATATTATGTTATTTGGTACCTGTTTGCTAAATTAATTAGTCAGTTTTAGTTAAATAACTTTATTATGATGCAATAAGTAATTATTACAACAAATATCAAACATATTACTAACACAATGTAGTTAATGCATTATTAAAATTCTTATTACGATACATAAATACTATATTATCGTAAAAGAAAATACTAAGGCAATACGTTAAAAGGAAATTAATAAAAATAATAAATTATTAAATTTCACGGAACATTAGTAATGCACCGGGACCTCTAAAATGGGAAATATAATAAAACGCCACGACAATAATACGTTTATATAGACATTTACACCGTTTTGGTTTATTTTGGTTACGTTTCCCCTAAATTAGATGACAGTAGGTAAAGACAAGCCGGAAAAAAGAAAATATTCTCCCCTCTATAATTTGCTGATTAGTAGAACATTTCCACAAATGATCATTTTTGGTTTATCTGTTTCGCATGACTGAGTCAAAGGCAGCAATTTAAATTTAGAATGATTTTTGACGTCGTTTAACCAACACAAAAAGATGGTTATCTTTTGTGGCTACCTTATTGTCCATGCTAAAGAAATATATTTTGAATATTAAAAAGCATCCAAATGTCAGTTTGGAATAAACTGTTGGAGTAAACGCAAATATCAGTGACCCATAGACAGCTCACCGGTCAGCGTACATCACTAGTTTTTAAGTCCCCTCTCTATATCTCTCTTGTCTCTGACTGTTTTAACGTACAATACCTTTTTATCTCTTTGAATATATTTATCTAAGTTTCATCAAGTGCTTTATTAATAACAACAGGTTATACACCAAAAAAATGAACGTCAAAGATCGAACCAAATGCAAATTACAGCCTTTGATTCTATACTCCATTATTGGTGCTCTTATTCGTGAAATTTAATCCGCAATATTGACAATGTGGACTACTCCAAATTAACTTCTTCTTCTTCTACATGTTCTTCAATTTCCTCTACGACACTCTGCCGTGCAGACTTTCTTGTAGGTAGAGGCGATGGCCCCTCTCTACCCTCCTCCTCAATCCTTGCTTTGTGCATTTTAATAAAATCCTCATGAGCACTTAACGCCTCTCTTCTTTCCTTACCTTCAGCTAACGTACCTTCCCAAGAAAATGCAACTCTGTACGGATTTTCTTTAACAATTTTAAAAGATGTATTCTTCAAATAGTCATAGTCTTCTAAATACTCGCGTTTAAGGCCTTCCTTGTCATCACAGAGGAGACTCTTCTTGACTTTTTCTTTCTTTTTAATGGCCTCTGGGAAAAGAATTGCCACAGTATCATTAAAAATTGTTTTTTGGTTCTTCATTATCTCCAACATTCTTCTTTCTTTCTCCAGACGTTGAGCTTCTAATTCCCGCAAAGGTTTTTCGTGCTCTATAAGTTCGGCTCTGTTTATTCTTTTTTTAACTGCAATAGTTCTTTCAATTAGTTTCTGTACTATCTTTTTCCACCTTTCTTCTGGACCCACAACTTTCATTTTCGCTAGTCTTCTTGCTTCAGCTTCTTCCTCTAATCTTTTTTCTTCTTCTTCCTTTAACCTACGTTTTTCTTCCTCTTTCTCAGCTAAGAGAGCCCCTTCCTTTCGTTTCATTTCTAGAAGTATTTGAGCATTATTCTTCATCCATTCGTCTTGCCATGCTTTGAACGTTAACATAACCTTTAATTCCCTATTAATCATATTTTCCATACGTGTCTTATATGTTGCGTTCTCTATCATAAATATTGGTGGGTCTAGAAACATTCTGAATGATCCATTGACATCACTTACACCAATAATATTCTTGGCTAATGGCAAGGTATGTAAACTGACTCCAGTAAGCATATTTCCCGAAAGTGTTTGAATTGATATAGGTAGGTCGCTTCTCAACAATAAATCCCATGTCTCCAAATCGCCTTCGGAAGTAGATATGAACAGCAAACTAGGTTTATAAAGTGACCATCTAGCATCAGTGAGCCGGTACGGACGCTTCTTCCAAATAAGGGGACGGTTCATCAATTTATCAGCCCATATGGCAAATATTTTTCCTCCTACAGTCAACGTTAGATGGTTCAAAAAAGGATTTTTCTGTGTACACGTCACAATACCATCATGTATACTACAACTAAACTTCATTGTACAATATTCGGAATTCACCACCTCACCTGTATTGAATTCGTGTCCTTCCCAAGTGATCCTTCTTATTTCACCATGCTGTGATCCACAATACAGTATGGTGTTAATATCAGATTCTGTTTGTGGAATTACTTCACTAGTGAAATACTTTCGACCCGAGCCTGTATTTCTTGGCGTGTATATGTATTTGACTGTTGGAGGATTCATTCCGAAACTTTGTAAAGTCAACGTTTCAGGCTGACCGGCGACACCTAAAATAATTTTGTAAATAGGCTGCAGGTTTCGGTCTAGAATTTTATAAGGAGAAACGTCAACTAACAACCCAGAAGGCCGTTTGGCTACTCTTTTAGATTTTTTTACTTTTTTAGTCTCGAATAAAGTAACGTTCTCAACGGATAAATTCCATATCAAAATATTCCCGTCTTCGGCACCAGTAAAGAACATTAAGGATTTCTGGTCTTTAGGTAACAACGTAGTCTTGCCGGTAGTTGATATCGTGAAATTAGGAGAGAGCCATTTAATAGCAGTAACAGGGCCATAATGACACGTTAGTAAGTTACTCAATGCTGTGGATTGAACCACAGCACTATCCTCAACAGTTTTCATCCAACCCATGTGCGCATTCATTGCGATACGATATTTTTCCCTGGTCTCACTTAATACTTCTATCTTCTCAACGTTTTCCAACTTATTTGTGAGATCCCAAACTACTATTTGTCCATTCACGCAACCACCTACGAGAATGTTCTCATCAAAAGGACAAAACGAAAGAACTTTAACCTCACGAGGTGACTCTAAGTATAATTTGGGCAATAGACTATCGATGTGGCTCCAAATCATAACAGGATTGAGACCGTAGACAGCTCTTTGAATTGGATCTGGGCGAGTGGTCAAAGTTTTCATAACAGATGGTGATCCATCGGCATAGCAAATAGCAACAATACCTGTCCACATAGGATGAAAGACAGCACTAGATACATACTTATCTTTAGCGCGCACATCTGTGAAGCAAACGTATTCTTCGAATGTCATAGAATCGTAAATATCTACTGTTTTTTGCGCAACTAAATTGGGATAATCATTGCAGTACATATCCATAACAGTATTTAATTCTATTATTGACGTTACCTCGTCGCAAATCGATGATATAAAAGTGTTAATCATTTTAATGTATGAGGGACGGCGCATGCGTTGTAATGCGGCTCTATACGCAGCTAGACCCACCTCGTCTGGTGCCTCTTTAGTTCCCTCCCCTTCCTCTTCGGAACTCTCTTCTTCTTCTTTTTCTACTTTTGCAGCCTGATCAGCATCACCACCCCCACCACCACCATCTTCTGCATCATCAACCGATCCAAGAGCATCAGCAATCGATTGAGTCCACATATTTTGAGGATATCTCAGCACGGTTTGAGCGTAATTATCACGTTTTGGTGGAGCAGCTTGTGCAGCGGTATCGATTCTACGCCTGAAGACAACGTTAAACTTTTGTCTATACGGTGTAAGTTCGATGTGTCCATCTCTAACCGAATCTGTGTCCCTAACAATGAATTTCTTTGGCTGGTAAACAGTTGGAAACTTAGCTTTTATTTCCATTTCCATTAACGGTCTAGAATTTACTGGAGTAAGTTCTTTGATTTCTTTTTCACTACCAAAACTCTTCCATGGTCTGGGTTTCTTCTGCACTGCTTTTTCTAACTTCTTCTCCTGTCTCTTTATATATCTATCCGATTGTTGTTTGCAGTGGTCTCTGGATTCTTTAGTTAAACAGATGTAGAACTCATCGACATCTTTGGATTCGTCCACAATGTAACCCATTAACACCATATCATCGTCATATGCTTGTAATTGTGGCATTAAATGGAAGAATTCTGATAGTTCATGTCCAATATCTATAGTTTCCATGATCTTAGCTTTGCTGACTAGTTTCCATGGGTACTGGGCGTTAACATGTGTGCCTATGAGTATCTCGATTTGCATTTGAGTTTCCTCACCCAGTACTACTTTATGAACTCCCTCTACGTCATATTTAGGTATGAACCTTTTTCTCCTAGGTTGTGGCTGTTGTGCCGCCATATTTTCTTCGGTAAGTTTATCTGAAAATTATATTTTGTTAATAACTGAAATATGCTACACAATTTAGCATAACAATACGAATGTCAAGGAGACAGTTAAAAATATCGCTTATCATTCATAAAATATCCGAAAGAAGGTTTTATATCTAAAAATATTGTAATTTAGGACTTGAGGTAAAACGAAGAGTAAAATGGTAAATGTTGTAAAGTAACAAAAAAATAGGGTCAATTTTTATTATTTACGTCGGTTCTACCTTCGACTGTCCCATTTTTCAGGGACATATGTGTACCATACAAAATGTTGGAACATACAATTTTAATGAATTTGAAACCCAATAGTAATTTGATTCTTAAAAACCGGCGTAATGTAAGCTAATTTACTGTTCTATAGGTTGTTGTATGGAATAATTATAATGGCATAATAATAAAATGATTAGTAACGATTTTGGTATCGATGACTGAGTGCTTCGGTGGCGTTATTGTATTGCGTGCGCTACGATACCCTGAGGTCCCAAGTTAAAATCCGTGGTTAGACAAAGTGATATTTAGTTATTCCGCTTAATATCAGCCCGAAAAATTGAATAAATGCTCGACATGACGATAGGCTCGTCCACATCACATCAGGGGCGGAATATACACGGTGCAAAGTGTCATAGGACGGAACACACTTGGAAAAAAGTCGGTACCCTGGTTGCGTCTCTGCATACCCCTTCGGGGATAAATGTGTGATGTGTTTGTGTATGTGTGTGTGTTACATATTTTGAAAATATTCATACCCGCATCCTGTGCAAGAGTTTCCACTTCATCATAACTAGAATCTGAAGAATCGCTTCTGACTACTTCTGGTTCTTTTTTTATCTTCGTTCTCCGAGTCACTCATATTACCTTTGCCTTTCGTGTCACTTTCCTACTTCCCTACTGATTATTTGCCGTACGTAGAATGGTTGCTTGGAAACAGAAACCTAGCACGGGATGGTACGGACGGTAAATGGTACGGTCTTGTAAATAAAATAGAGTAATCTTACGGCGGTGGAAAAGTTATTACACCAAAATAATGTAAAGCTATAGTTAATTTGAAAGCTAAATAATGTTTTTAATTTGATAAATGTACTGAAGAAACTATTTCATCTATTAAATGCAATGCAATTCAATCAACATGGACCATGGGAAAACGTCTTTCAATACAACGGGATCCTTTCAGGATTGTTGAAATTATGCCGGCTTTTCTTATTAAATACTAGCTTTTGTTCGCGGCTTCGCCCGCGTGAAAGAGTTTTCCGGAATAAAAATCCCGCTAGAAAAATATCCGATTTAATTATATTTATGGCTCACTATTTTGGTCATAGTGGTTTCCACATAAAAGGTAGATATATGCTGTCGCGGACTTGAATTTGGAACTATTTAAGACAAACAATCCTTCGGTACATCATCTTTGTCTAATTCCAATGGTTTAGGCAGCGTACGCCAAGATAGCATTTTTTTTTCGAGTTACGTTATATGTATCGTTATATTATGACCAAATCACATAAAATTATTATAAATTGTAGCCTATGTGTTATTCTGTTGTATAACCAATATTACTGTAAAGTTTCATCTAAATCCGTTCAGTAGTTTTTTCGTGAAAGAGGAACAAACATACATAAATCCATCCTCACAAACTTTCGCATTTATAATATTAGTAGAATACACTGTACAGTATAGACTAGTTAAAAGCATTTTACGAATTATCTGAACGAGCTATGGCGAGTATATTTCCCCACAATGTTATTTAAGTTAAATTAAAATGAATTACTGAATGAAAGAACATAAACAGAAAGTAACAATAGATTTTTACTTTTTAAGCACTTAAAAAGTAAAAATCTATTTTCATACAGCAATTAAGTTCCAACAAGCCACTCTGAGCAATGATGATGTTAATAATTCCGGAACATGTTTCGGAACCAATTTGTGCCAATTAATACTGTTTTCAAGTACAAACTGAAGTGAAGATTGGGGAACATAGAATAGAGTCTATAGTAAAGTATTTCAACCGTGTCTTAAGTAAGAGCTTTCAGATATTTTTGCCTCAAGATGACGCCTTGTGACTTTAAAAGAACTTGACTAATTATTTCAATAATAGAGACAATAACTATAATGATATCACAAAATGCTGTATTTTTTTTGTCCTAAATTAGAATATATTTACTGCACTGTACTGGCCCTCTGTTAGTTACTGTACTAAACCAGGATGGTAGGTTTCTCATAACTATTTTATTCTATCTTTTCACTCGTCTCTAAATAATGCTCTATGTACTTCAATTTAGGTCTCATTTTAATTGTTTATCATGTTTCTATAAGGGTTTCAAAACTAGTTGTAATGTCTAACAAAAAAGGTCATTAGTCTCTCAATCCACTTCACCACCTTCGGCCCGCAGACCTGTTTTTCAGCAAAAGTTTTTGCCAACCACATCATACATTTAGACTTAACCTTCGCGTTTCTGTGGAAATTAAGGCCATCTGTTTCTTTTTTGTTTGTAGACTTCATTTGTATTATAAACTAGCTTTTGTTCGCGGCTCCGCCCGCGACTGAACCATTCGGGATAAAGTCCCTCTACATATTTTCCCGGGATAGAAAGTAGCCTCTACCCTTTCCAAGGTCTTAATCTATCTCCATACCAAATATCATAAAAATCTATTCAGAAGATTTTGAGAAAAACGATAACATTCGGACACACATAAAAGGGGGACTTTATTTAATAAAATGTATAGATTTGAGTAATGAGAATTGATATGGGTTGTTGCCGATGCTATGTAAAAGATACATGTTTTAAATAGTTACCCCAATATAGCAGAAATACATGTTTAGTTATTCAAAAATTCTTAATACTGGATCAGTATAATGCAGTAAGTCAGGATTCTTAATATAAATATAATTACTAGCTCCTCTACCCTACCAAGCTAGTAATTTTAATAAAATATATAATAAAGGTCTTGAAGTGAACGAAGACACGCGTAAAATATAATAAGATAATAATTTTCTCTTGTTTCAGGCCGCGCTATCCCGTCGAAAAGAGTCTGCAGCGCCTCTGACGGGGGAAAGGGACGCAACAATCTTCCGTCACTCTCTTACATACCCTCTCGCTCTAGTACTCAGACTACGGGTTTTACAGGTATACAATTTTTGTCAGCCTTTGATTGAAGTAGCACAAATATATAATTTCGAAAGACGTATTTGACTGTCTCGGTAGTGTAGTTGTACTGCATGCGCGGTAGGCAGCGCTCTGAGTCCTCGGTTCGAATCCCGTGTCGGGAAAAGTGATATTTGGGGTTTTCTGCTCAGTATCAACCTGGAGTCTGGAATTTGTGCCCAATATAACGATAGGCTCGCCCCCTATCACAACATGGGATGGAACACACGTGGCGAAAAGTGGGTGCCCTGGTTGTACCTCTGCATACTCTTTCAGAGATAAATGCGTGATGATTTGTTTTGTTTATTTATACACCATGATTTTATAGTCGTGATCATGGTGTCTCCGCGCACGTGAAAATAGTTTTCCGGGGTAAATATTTTCCCGGCGTAAAAAAAGTCTATAGTGCTCAGGATTGACGTGGCTTCCTATTAGTGAAAAAAAATCATAATTACTGTGGAATGGTACTCTGTATGGCTATTAGAGCAAGAGCCCGTGAACCCCAGACCTTCGTTATTTTATAAAAGCTGAAAGTTTGTCAGCGCATGCTCCCAATACAGGTAAGAACAATGGGCCATTATGAAGTTTGCGTTACACTGTTGTCTTTAGCGCGACGCGACGCGTTACTTGTAACGCACTGTCAAAAATAAAGATTCAGTTTAAAATTGATATTCAGACTATTCCACGCTGATTCCACGAAGTTAATGTATCGCGGCCGTATTACGTTAACTTTGTAAACATTGCGTGGAATGGTACTCTGTATGCCAGTTTTGATTGTCTTTAACGCGACATGGTGCGTTACGTTATTACGTACTGAAAAATAAGGCCTCAGGTTGATAACTAAAAATTACATATACCATTCCATGCTGATTTCACAAAAGTACTGTAACACGGCACTATTCTGAAATAACACTATCATACTAAACTCAAAAGCGGTATCTCAAAAAAAATCAAATCTTTATTTTTATGGCATCGGAATTCAGATAGCTTAAAAAATGCCCGTCCAATGAACTTACCTAAATAACGTATCTTGTTTAGAACTTGTTAAAAAACCTTAATAGAGTTCTCTATCTAAGTTTTATATCCAAAACTATATTTAAAAAACTTCGGTTATCTCGAAATAATTCCCCGGCATAACACTTTTGCGCTTAGCACGGTACCATAGAGAACAAGGCTCCAGAAAGGTTACGGCTTAAACTTGTTAAGTTTTCTTCGACGGTGTTAAATTATTCATTGCGAAACAGGTTCGATTATTGTATTTGTCGAAATTTAAATATTCATTGGTAATATTCCCGAACGGCGGGGCGAATTAATCTATTTTATATTGGTTAATATAGATGTCGCCTCTTAAGTATGAGAGTGTGGGTAAAACTTTCTGTGGATTAGTTTAACCTGATTTTCTAGAGAATTACATCCCTTCGAGATGCTTCTTACTGGTGGTAGGTCTCTCATATGTGACAGTCCGCCTGGGTAGGTACCACCGCATTCTATTTCTGCCGCCAAGCAGCAGTATGTAGTCACTGGTGGATTCCGGTTTGAAGGGCATTGTAGCCAGTGTAACTACTAGACATAATGAGACTTAACATCTCATGTCTCAGGATGGCGAGCGCAGTGGAATACCAAATAATACTTTGTAATTCAAGGTATTGTATGGTGTTTCTACTGTTTATGGGTGATTGGATTATTTACCATCAAGCTCGTCTCGTCAGTCAAAACAATAAAAAAAAAATACTTTGACATCGATCTCGGCTACGGAATATTGATTCCACGATACATCAGCGCCAGATAAAAGACTGTCTTCAAGGTTTAGGACCATTTGCATTACGTTGTTGTGTTAATTGATTTTGAACATTATTTTAATAAAAACAATGTCGATAATAATATGACTAAAAAATTACCTGCTCTGTGATGGCACTACTTATAAGCTATATATAAGGAACATGCAGGACAGAAATATTTAATGAAATTCACAAATAACAATATCAAGATTGTAATTAAATGCGCTTAATTAATAAAAATTTGCCACGAATTGTGTAACCTTCAGTAAAGTAGAAATATCCCGTTAGTACAATTTAATTTAATTATTTCTTATTTATAATTCGCGTCTGGACTTCAGCCTTGTCGGTGATAGAAAGTTTCGGTACAAATTGGCTGGATTGGAAAGATTAAGTACTTTAAACTGAAATAATGGTTTCAATTTGTTTTGTATATTCTTTTATACTTTCGTTAACTTTGTGAAGAGTTGAAAATAAATTGTGTTCAGCGCAGTTATTGTTTTTTGAGAAGCATGGTCAAATTTAGTGGCCCTAAAATGATCTTTTACCTTATTTCTATAACATTGATAATTGTATATTTTTTTTAAAGAAATTAAATTATATAATGTGCAAAAATGCTGTTTGTAAATGACAAATTTACTTCAGGTGATTCCTTATTAAACAAGAGAAATCAGCCTTAGAGATATTTTTTAATTATTAATTTGCATTCCACTAAATTTCACTACGAGTATATAATATGTTTAAGAATAAGTATATTTAAAACAATTCAATATAAATGTAGAATGATTTTAACTTCATTGACTATATCTGTGGCATACTTTATTGCGTTACGAATGCCGTTTTGAGGTCTCGGGTTCAATTCCCTGGCTTGGGTTAAGTAGGTATTCCTATATTAGTCCAGTATCGAATTTCTACCTCATATGGCGCTAGTATCGTTCCTATCCCATTATAGAATTAAATACATATGGTGAGTTGATACACTAGTACCTCTACCTACCTCTTCGTTGATAAAAGGGCGTAACGGGTAAGTGTGTTAATCTAAATACTAATCTGAGTACCATTTACCCGTCTCGTATTTAACTGGCGAATAACATATGCTGACACATTATAAGGCCCCACTATTATACTCGAAAGCAATTTATACCCAACTTCAATCTATGTTTATACCCAACATCAATCTATGTTTTCCACACCTTAGTTACGTAAACCTTGTACATATGTATTCAAGTCACGTACACTTAAGTCCTGTAAGTCGTACGCAAGGCTTTTTGTTCTTAGTCTAGGGATAAAATCTTAGACAGCTTCGACGTAGTCTAAGCGCATGTTTCGCCGCACCTAAGAAATATGTCAAATAAGATGGTCAATATCTATGATGCTACGTTAAAATTTGTACTTACTATTCTGCCGTGCTAAGCTCAAAAGCGGTATCTCAAAAGGAATCAAAATCTTGATTTTTATGTCGTCAGATAGCTTAAAGAAATACCCATCAATGAACTAACCTAAATAACGGTATCTTGTTTAGAACTTCTTAATAAAAACCTTAAAACAGTTTCTCTGTTTCAATTTTACTTAACTATAAAACTATATTTACAAACCTTCGATTATCTTGAAATAAAGTTTCCCTGATATATCGCTTTTGCGCTTGGCACGGCAGTATTAACATTAGTTGTGGTTAAGAGACACTGCTCACTTATATATTGCAAAACATACACAACTTATTAATATTTTAATAATATTTTACGGCAAAGTAACATTGCATGGTTGTAAGTAAGTAGAACAAAACAGTCATTTTGACATTGCGTTACTAAATGGAACCATTTTAATATTTTGATTGATTTTAATTGCTTCATCTGTGCCAAAGCGATTCAGGATCCAAGTAATTCGGGTACAAGCCGACAACCGCGGGTTTGTGTTGTACCTAATGAGAGTACAATAAAAAGTATTATGAACCTTATAAACACACGTTCTGATGACGTTGCAATGGACATTGCTTAACATTGAATTTCTTAACATTTTCGCTTATAACTTTTTTATTTATAGTTCTATGACAAAAAGTTACTGGACCAACGTTGTAGAGAATTTAATTTGCAACAAAAAATGTTCATACATTTTTTTTGTCAGATAAATAGTTTAAGAGATACATCGTAAAAACCATTTCAACCCCTATTTTCAAGATGGCGGCCGTGGGACAAGGGTGGCGACCCCACAAACTTGGTTTTAGCTTTAGACTGACCCCCCCTACACTTCAAAAAAATAAAATTGCGTCCTCTAAAAAACGCAAGGTAACGCCTAAAAAATGTAACATTTCAATGGACTACGTGTATATATAATCGCGATTGCAATACGTCACCTCAGAAATTTTGAGTACAATGAATAATCACCACTAAAAAAGAATAAGAAAAGGCGAAAGCTCCGTGTCTTTATTCATGTGAAATAAAGTATTAAATCACACAATTCGCGGCAGTCGCGAACCCATAAATTTACTTTCTTTTGCAGACATTTTGTGATATTACTTTTATGTTTTTTCATACGAGCATGGCAGTGACTTCGCTGCAGCTGATGGTAAGTGAAGTGAGGACCAATAGAATCTCGACTGACGAAAGATGATTACCCCTCGACAGTCGACACAATTATGCCGGCCTATTAGAACCGAATATGCACAGACTGATGCCCGAACGGGGCGCAGTTACATGGGACACTATGGCGGGTTCTACAGTAAAATTTTCTCTGTCTCTTTATGTTCTAAACATAGCGACCACTATGGAAGACGCATTGCGGGCGAATATAAAATATATCCTACAATATGAAAATAGACGAAATTGCACCAAATTATTTGATGTGTACTAGATGCTCTATTGGAACACCTATATATTCAATCAGTTTCTCAACATAACAGTAATTACAAGCTTGCCAAAAATTACATATTAGTTAATGCTCACCATACGAAATTACATTAAAAATAGCAAATTTAAATACAAATTATAATAAAATGTCCCCAGATAATTGGACATAATATGAAACAAAGTATAATTACTCCCACAGGTCAATAATGTTTCATGTATTTTAATGTAATTGCAGAACCAATATTTATAACACGTGATGACCAAAACATACTAAAAATAAACTCATTATCTATTGAAACGGCTCTTTTATGAAATAACTAACTTTTGCTCGCGGGTCCGCCCGTGTGAATAAGTTTTCCGGGATATAGTTTCCTGAAATAAAAGTCCCGCTACATATTATTTCCGGCATAGAAAGTAGCCTATGTCCTTCCCAGGGTCTTAAACTATCCCCATACTGAGGTTTTTATTTTATAGTATATTTTTAGAACTATTTAAGAAGAACAATTATATCTTACATTATTTTACGTAACTTTAACCGTTTAATAAATATTCCCGGTTTTGCCAACATATTCCGTTAATGCTCCGCTCCTTTTGGTCATAGCGTATGTAGAAATGAAATGACATGATTTATTTGAATCTGTAAAATGTTAAACATTATTTAGATTCCGTCAATATAAACTCTACCACCAGTTCGGAAAGCAGTTCTCACCAGAGAAGAACGGGCAAGAAACTCTGGTGTTGCTCTTTTCAATCAGTTTATAGCCTTATAGCATTCCTCGATAAATGGGCTATCCAACACTGAAATAATTTTTAAATTCAAACCGATGATTTCTTAAATTAGTGCATTCAAACAAACAAACTCTGCTTTATATAAAAGTATAGATTAACAACTCCCAAAAAATATTGTCCAAAAGCGAGCAGTAGTGTGTTTATGTTTCTAAAACAACCCTAATTTGTACACAGTAATGACAACACAGAGTGACTTAACCCCCACGTCCCTGTATTTACGAAAATGAGTATACAAATTGCATGAAACTGGTCACATGTTTACCCGTGAGCGTAAAATATGGTTTCAATTCTACATAATTTATGAAGTAAATTTGTTTATAGGCTTTCAAGCGATCCGTTCATAACTGGTATAAGTTAATATGTACTATGTAAGGAGCAACTGTCAAGTAATTTTTGCCAAACTTGTAATTACTGTTATGTTGACAAATTGATTCAATATTGGTGTTCCACTAGGGGCATCTAGTACATATAAAATAACTTGGCTCAATTTCGTCGTTTTTCATATTGTTAAGATATATTTTATATCCGCCCGCATAGAGACCACCATACACAAGGTGTTAAAACCCGCTATAGTGGCTCAAGTAAGTAAGTCGCGATCCGGGATCCGCCTGTGTATATCCGGTTCCAGCAGGCCGGCATAATTGTGTCGACTGTCGAGGGATAATCATCTCTCGTCAGTCAACATTCTATTGGACCCCACTCCACTTACCATCAGGTGTAGAGGTCATTTTGTCGTGACAGAAAAATAACGCCTGTGTAGTTATTACCGCCAACAAAAAATTCTGTCATTCAACTATTAGACAGACTGGTAGATAGAGAGTGCAATATACATACTCATACCGTGTTGTATCGTTATAAACACACATAAATAAAACTTACACACTTGGCTGTTTTACGCACATTAACCAACCAAATGCAGTTTTAAAAACGTATGCATGAGCTTTTTCTTCTTAAAATTTATTTTAGCAGCAAGGAAAGATCATACCAGACCTTTATATGTATCTATTGGCTAAGATCTGCATTGGTAGATTTTTAAATTAATGTACGATCAGTAAAATTTGGCGATTTAAGCAAAAAAAAAAAGTATGCCAATCTGTTGTTAGGACCAAAGATTTTACGTAACCATTAGAGGCTAGAATACTTTTGAGATCAGAAATTGCTCAAAACTATTTCCATATGTTTCGTATGAAACAACACTCCTAATTCGCTTTCGAACATAACAAAACTTTGTATTCAGAGTCCATTAACCATTAGAGCTAGGTATTCACAATTGTTTCGTATTGTCTGCACTTATGCTATAAAAATAGTTATAAAGGGAAAATTAGACCTTTTATATGTTTCTTTCTAATGGATAAAAGCTACTTAACCACTTTTGACATTTCTTTCACTAATAGGTTTCACAAAACATTACCTCGGAGTGATAATTTTTATTTTAGGTGTTAATGCAGGCGAAGCCACGAGCAAAAGCTAGTATATTTTATAAAATGTAGAAAAAACAGAAAACACATTATTACGCCATTATCGCCGAAGGGGTAGGCAAAGATGCTACCAAGGCACCCACTTCGCCATGTGTGCTCCGTCCCATGATGTGATAGAGAATGAAAATACCACCATATCGGATACAAATTCCAGACACCAGTCTTGTACCGAAAAAAAAACCCAATATCACTTTGCCTACATCCCAACCCAATATCACTTTCCCTATCCTTCCCTTTTGTCACATCCTTCCCCCTACCCTGTCAATCCTCCCACTCCCGGTACCCTGCAGTCGTAAAACCGAGGGGTACCAGTATCCCATTTGCAGGTTCCTCTCGGTGGTGACTGTAGGGTTTCCACTAAATATCACTTTACCCGACCCGGACTTCAAACCCGTGACCTCAGAGCGGTAGTCATATACAACACGCAATACAACTCCGCCACGGAGACAGAAAACAAACAATATTTAATATTAGACCTGTCTCGTTCTTTCAAACAATCTGTTAACGTCATTTTCTTTGATATTCTTTTTAAAAAGTACGAAACATTTAAAACATTTCCAACTTTCGCCATTTGGACTAATATTTCAGCCGAGTGAAACGAACTCATTTCTACTTTTTCTTTTTTTACATTGTTGATATATATTTATATCGTACTTGCGAGCGAAACTGAGTTCACCTATTAACATCGACCAAAGACCATCGACCTTGGTTATTCAAGGTTTCATAGCTGTCTAAGCAACCGCTAAGTTGTCGAAGTTCGGAGAAACGATGGGTCTCTTTTAACGTGCTCTTTTAAGCTTGCCTGGGTAGGTTGCCCTATTTTTTATTTCAGCTGACAAGCAACAGTGTGTAGTCACTATTGTCTTCCGGTTTGAAGGACATTGTAGCTAGTGTAACTACTGGACATAATAAGACATCTCATGTCTCAGGGTTACGAGCGTAGTGATTCCACTACGGATGGTGTTTCTAATGTTTATTGGCAGCCGTATCGCTTACCATCAGGTGAACGGCAAACTCGTCTCGTCATTCAAATGAAAAAAAAAATCAAATTTCTTCCCCCTTACCAGTTACCTGCGGGGATCCACAGGGATGAATATTGGGCACACTACTCTATATATAGCGCTGATATTATTAGCTGCTTCTAATCGGTGATCGACGAATATTTTAGCCAATCTACACAATTATGCCTATTCAATATCTGTAAGAATTATTTACAGATAGTATGCGGGATATCAGCCATGGTGATGGGCAGCGTGGCCTTCATAGAAGAGAGGCAGAAGTTCAACATGGGTCTCGGGATACCAGCTGGTGGTGTTAGCGTGGTTGCTGCTGGTATGGACGAATTAAATATCTAGAATTCATAAAGCAAGCTATAGCTTGATGGTAGACACTTTCCCACCCTCACACACACCACTACAACTCCTGTAAGGGATCAGCAGTGGCATGCATTTTATGACACGGAGCGGTGAAGCTCGGCGAGTCTCAGGGAAAACTAATATGTCATTATCCCGCAACGAAATTAATCAAATAGAAAGGGAGGAGTTGGAAATATAACTTGATGGTAATAGATATGTCAAAACTTTAACTTTAAAATATAAGGTATTCTTGAGTTTATATTATATCATTAAATAATTATAATATACAGCAAGAGAAATCGGACCTATTGTTAATCAGTCCTACTTATAAAACATTCGTAAAGCTATACTTAGTTAAAACACAAATTTACTTGATCAGCTGTAAGTCAAAACCCGCCATCTTGCCTTTTAATTAGGTTTAAACTAGGAATCGGTGATGTTTTGACAGCTATTTAAGCAATTCTTAACCCCCTCTTAACGCTTAAACAAGTTTATAAGCAAGAATGAATGTTGTCAAATACTACCAATATATTACATAAAAAGTCCCAAAGTCAAATTGCACGCAGACATATCTATTTTCTCGTGTATTATTATAATAAATAAGACAGTATCTTATTGATTATGAATACTCCGGCAGAAATAAACCTAACGATGAACAAATACAAATAAACACTGTTCACAAGCAAACAAAACAAATATTCCAACATTACATTATTCAAATGTACTAAGAACAATAAATATGCTCATTTTCATAGCTGTGTCAATCCATACGTCGCGGGGCTGGGCCGCAGTGGCGGGCGTGGCGGGCGCGGGAGCGGGAGCGGCGAGCGTTTTGTGGGCGGCGGCCGCGTGTCTACTGTTAGCGCTTATTGTACAATGCTGCAGGACAATACTGGACCCGCCTGGACTTGATCATAGGTGAGATGACCCTAAAATGTCTACCTGCCGAGGGGTAATCATCTCTCGTCAGTCGACATAATTATGCCGGCTAGTTGGAACTGGATATACATAAGCTGATCCCGGAATGCGACTCACTTACGTGGGCCACGGCTATGGGTTGCAACACCTTATGTACGGTAGTCGCTATCCGGGCGAATATTAAATATTTCATACTACCAGAAAAACCTCTGCCTACCCCTTCGAAGATAGAGGCGTGATGTGTTTTTGATCTAATCACTCGTTTACCCAATTTCTGCTATAAGTAGAATAAAGTGTCATATTATGCTCCGAGATATTCGAGCTAGAATAGAATTATATTATAATGTACTTACTCATTTTCGACTATAAAGTTTATGACTAACATTTCTGCGTACCAAACTCGGTATATTTAATCCCTAAAGTGTTCTTTCTTAACGACCTAATCTAAGTCACATTTATAACATCTCGTGAGATATAAACATAATGTAGTTTTAATTAATTTTGTCTGTCAAAAACAATGCCTAAGCAACTCTTGTAATTTAGAACAAAAATTTCATTATAACTAATGGTTTCTCCATTACTCGCAAGTATTAAGACATGCCCAGTTACCCACAGTCAGAAATTACGAACTCAAAACTAATTTTATGAACTAGCCTTTGATATAGCAAAGTTGTGTGTAACTTATTAACATTTGCGCCGATCTTACCTCTATTAGTGAGACGGTGCGCTAACTTCTAACAAGGATGAAGTAGCTAAGAATTTTCAAAGTTAAATGGCATTAAAGTTATATGAAAACGAATGTTGTTAAGTTAAATCATCGCAAATATCTAATTGGCACTATAAAAATGTTCGCATGATACATTCTAATTGTTTTGCTTTTATTCCACTCTTAAGGTGTTGGTACAAAATACTCCCCGCGTCTCCTTGGGGATCTAGTCCAGCCTCCATGTCAATTATTATACATTGGACATGAATCGTTGTCCGTGAAATTCAAAACTCGAGCCTTCCTTGTTCAGGGATCACGTACTGCCACTAACCGTGGAACGATCACGATCACGCTGACTGAGTGGTGGCCAAGACAAGGCAAGGGTAGCGTGGGCCTTCCAGCGGCAAGATGGGTGGACGATATTGTAAGAATTGCGGATCGAACTTGGATGCGATTGAGTGACATAATGTGAGAGAGGTCTATACCCAGCAGTGGGACTCTACAGGTTGTGAATGATGATGATGAATTTGTTAAATTGTTTAACCCGATAGCAAGCGTATAGCCTTAAACTGCCAAAATACTAAATCTAATACTTGTTACAGCGACGCCCCACCAGACGAAGACTCCAGGCCATCATCACGCGATTTGGTTGTTATCGCGTGCGTGCAAATCGCTTTGGCAGCGGCGACGCTCCTAAGCGCGGCAGTGTGTGCGCGCATTGACTGCGGCAAATGACGTGAGCCGCAGCGCTCCCTGACGCGACGTCGTGTCAGCGAAGCGCCCGCTCCCGCTACCGCCTCCGCTTCTACTGACCGCAATGTGTCCACACCCGATGACGTAATCATTGAAAGGGAGAAAGGCGGCCGCGTCGCCTGGCTCATATAAAATATCACACCTATTCATCTTTGTTATGATGATGCCCTATTGATGATAGCGTGATGAAAGGCATTTGTTGGATGATGTGACAATGGTGATATGGATTTGAATTTGATGTGTCATTTATTATTGTAATGTGGTAAAGACTTTTTGTGATATAGTTAATGTAAATAAATGGTCGTTTTAAAATATTTGTAGACGTTGTGTTCTGAAGAAATAAATTTCGCAAATTAAAAATATTTCATTATGAAACTCAAAAAATATACCTTTTTGAGCTTCTGAGATGGTTTTAAACATGTTTTTTTATTCTATAATACATATAGGAAACTCGATAGTTTTGTTAAACTGAATGATAATACTGATACATTCTATAAAACTATTATCTTTGACTTATTCTGATAAGAACACTTAGGATTTTACAACTTCTGAATAAATGTTACTCATCGTATAAGCCGATCAAATACAAAAGTCACACTATAATCTATACTTCCAAATAAATGTTAATAAAATGAGTATCATCCACAAACTGTCAAATAAATTTACACACAACACAACAACGGAATGAACTCCGTTCATTGGTGTTCCCCGAGCGCTATGAATTTTCCTCCTACAAACGAGGTTTAAAAAGAGTTCTCACATCCCTGTAGGCAAAGGCTCGGCTGTGCCTCTGGCATTGGTTTAGTCCATGAGCGGCGGACCGCTTGCTCATTTGCCTACTAAGGCAATAAAAAATACAAGCCATTAATGTCATAGAGAATATACGTAAGCAAGTGCCACGAGCTATCTCTCTTCTCTTCTATGCCGTTTTTTTTCATGGCTAAATGTCGTGCCCGCTATATACAATAATTAATAAAACCCGATTTTTCAATAACAAAATACTGCGTGAACAATCTGCGTTGAGTCATTAGATATGCAAGAACGTAACGCCTTTTATTCCTTTAGGTCTGCATTAGATTTAGTATCAGGTTATGTCTCTCGCCTACACACAAGCTACTGTAACTCCAGTAAGCTAGAATGGATCGCATTTTTGACACCGAGCGGTGTTCAGCGAGTCTCTGGAACACTAATCTATCTAAACCCTCAATTAATTAAAAAGATTAGAGGAGTTGGGAATATAAATTGTTCAATTTACTTCAAGTACAAGGACGTACAACGAGTGAGCCAGCTGCAAGACATGGTTTTATTGCTTTGAATGGCGAGACGAACTTGCTGTTTGCGTGATGATAAGCAATACGACCGCCCATAAGCAGTAGAAACATCAACACCTTAAATTACAAAGTATTATTTGGTATTCCACGGCGCACGCCATCCTAAGACAAGAGGTATTAAGTCTTATTATGTCCAGTAGTTACACTGGCTACAATATCCTTCAAATCGGAATAGTGACTACACACTGCTGCTTGGCGGCAGAAGTAGACACAGGCGGACTTTCACATATGAGAGACTTACCATCAGTAAAAAAGGAATACATTTTGAAGGGTCCTAGCGTCCGAGCTGTCAAAGATTCCTATAATGGGTATGACTAAACGCCGATAAATGCTAAAATTTTCTTAATCTACAATGCCCACCTGGTTAATAAAGGCTCTCAGTCGAGAAGATATAAGAAAAATGCTAAAGATAGGCAAACTTAATCCCTTATCCCTAAGGGGCAGACAGAGGCGCAACTAGTAATCCCAGTTTTCGCCATGCCATCCCATGACGTGGCTCATACTGGACTTTTGCGTGAGATCTTTAGGCGCTCCCAACCCTTGTAAATTAAGTGACCATGCTGAGGGCAACCCACTAACCGGTTACGAACCTAGATTCAGGACGGTCGCTGGAAGAGGACGAGACATCAGCGATTATGTTATAAAACTTTCTAGACATTTCCATAACGCTATTATGTAAACAAAGGGATGTTATCCGGACCTTTGTGCTTTGTATTTATTGTTCCTGGACTAAGAATGAATAAAAATGTTTAGTATAACGTAAAATATAACATTTTTCGACGTAAAACAAATAACTATTTTATTTAAAAAAAAATATAAATAATTGTCGCAATCCTAGATTTATACCGATATGGGTTTAGTTATGTTTGAATACGCTAATGCTGGAAAGAACTGCTCCGAGTTTGAAATACATAAACGAAAATACAATATAGATATTAGATCCTCAATTTACCATTTTTTTGTTTTCTATAAAGTCGCAAGTGAATATAATACCACAAATCTATCTGTATGCAATATAACTAACTGTACAAAACTTGTGATGGCCATGGTACCCATAACACAAGTTAAATCTTATTTTGGGTAGCAGTGTTCAATATACCTACTAAAAAAATTGTTGTAATGCTATTTATAACTTAGCATATTATTGAATGTCCGCAGATTCAAATCCCAAGGGCACACACCTCTGACTTTTCTAAAATCATGTGTGTATTCTTTGTGAATTTATCGTTCGCTTTAACGGTGAAGGAAAACATCGTGAGGAAACCTGCACATCTGGGAAGTTCTCTATAGGAATTTCGAAGGTATGTGAAGTCTACCAATCCGCACTCGGCCAGCGTGGTGGACTAAGGCCTAATCCCTCTCAGTAGTAGAGAAGGCCCGTGCTCAGCAGTGGGAAAGTATATAATACAGGGCTGATATTATTATTATTATATTATTAAATGGTATCGGTACCATACTATGTTCTTTGTTTGAAATAAAAAAAGTTATAAAGGTACCTTTTTATTCGCTTTAATACTCGTAAAAATTAATTTAATGGGATGAATATTAGTGTTGTATCACTTACAATCAAACTGCTTTCTTATAGCATCCATGATACTTCCAAGAAACATGTGTTGTAATTATTTTTTTCACTTGCTTTACTAACTACTACAAACTAGGAACCAACCATAATTACATCTGCGAATGCATCCTCGACACAATTGGACGGTACGGACAAACTATGTTAAAGTTCATAAAACACTTTTACAACAAGAACGCTTGTGAGCTTCTAAACAGAATAATAGTATACGGTATTCTTAGGACTTTTTATTTATTATTTACGCGAATGTTTGATATTGAAAATAAATAGGTTTATGGATTTTATCCTTTCTAATTTATGTGATTTTAAAGGCTTCTTCGAAACATCGGGAATAAAATTAAACTAAAATTGAGTTAACGCCGGAGTAGATGTAATTCAATATCGATATATTTATATTGACAGAAGGAGATCTTTTTTGTAGGTAGGAAAAGTGGGGAAAGGATGGGAACCCCTTTAGGATGAGCGGAGGGAAATCTTCTCGAGCCTTTATAGGCATCAACGTATATTTATAACCATGAGGTATACAAACTTAACAGTGTGTAGTACCTAATCTTTACCTAGGTCCGCGACAAACGTCCGTCCTCGTATGGGTATAGTACATTCGGTGTGGACATCGAGTACACAAAAGGCAGAAGCTGATTATCTGATATTTCGTCAGTGATCTTAACCACAAACAAAGATACATAATAACAAGAATCATAAACACATTGCCAACTTTGAGCCAAAAGTATTAGGACCAAAGAATGATGGGGTTATTTCTGAAAACCATACGAAACGCAGTTTAGGCCTTATTTTTTTTAAATTACAAGCAATAATTTAACATCAAGAAACCTATTTGCTCTACGTTATCTGCTAAATCACTGATTGGACAGTCTATGAAGTTTCCAGAATCTCGCCAGCAAACATCCTCTCGTTTCAGTTTCTACATCACAATAGGAACTCACGAGCGTAAACTATGCGAAACTCGGTAGAGCACTTTCACAATTGCAGAAGTTATCCTATTCACATTTAAAAGTCCGCAAACAATAATGAAATTTTGTTCTACGCAAATATATTCATGCTTCAGACTCCTCCTCTTCGAACCAGCCTCTTTAGAATATCCCAAAGAACGTGATACGTAAATCGATGTCGTTTCATTTTGATAGTTGTAATTGGATAAGAGACCAATGCATCAAATCTGTCTTTCTTTTTTCTTTTTCTTACTTTTCAGGTGTATAATAATATTAATATCTGCCCTGAATTATATACTGTCCCACTGTTGGGCACGGGCCTCCTCTACTAACATCGGGAAGAGGCCTTAGTCCATCACGCTGGCCTAGTGCGGGTTGGTAGACTTCACACACCCTTGAAAATTCCTGATAGAGAATTTCTCAAATATGCAGGTTTCCTCGTGATGTTTTCCTTCACCGTTAAAGCAAGCGATAATTCACAATTTTTTTTTTAGAAAAGTCAGAGGTATGTGCCCTTGGGATTTGAACCTGCGGACATTCGTCTCGGCAGTCCGTTCCACAACCAACTACGCTATCGCCGCTTAGATGATCAGAAATTAACAATAATTAAATGTAATATATACAGCATACGCCCTTGTATGTCATTATGACCTTCGATGGTTAATTGGGGAGATATCTCAAGAACAAATGGTCCTTCGTATAACAACACTTTAATATAATCATTATAAATGAGACTAATAGAAACTCGACAAGTCCGAAGACATTTACAAAGGGTTCAGTATAAAGGAGTAAATAAAATATCGTTTACACATATTATACCTCTAAAAGGGTAGTTAGTAGGAGTTCGACTTTACACCTACTTAGATCATGTTTTGTTTTCCTAGTACACCGAAATGAACCAGACCCTAATGTAAGTATAATGTATTCCAAATATAAACCCAAATATACTGTGTACACTCTTACGTGTAATAGGGCGAGCCTATCGCCATAACTGACAGAAATTCCAGACTTCGGTCTGATACTGAGCAGAAAAACCCAAATATCACTTTACCCGACCTGGGATTCGAACCCAAGACCTCAGAGTGCTGCCGTATCGCGCATGCAGTACAACTACGCCACCAAAGCAGTTCAGTATAGTGGTATATAATTCTCCAAATAGTACCCACTGACATCAAAAACCCTCTAAATAAATACTTCGTAACTTAACAAGGAACCCTAATATCCCTATTACTCAAATTGATCGGTTATTCTCCAATATTTCTGCAAATTAATATGGCAGAGGGGAGGCAGCCATTACCCACCCGAATTGGCAAACTACGCCTACAATTCATATAAAAACAATAAGCACTGATAATGAAATTATCTTTACTACATGTGTTATTGCCATATTATCTCTTGATGATATACAAATATTCGAAGGAAAATATGGATAAATATATGGATGCGTATTCTCAACATTTTTGTCGACAGTTGTGTTCGGTAAATGGCAATAGCCCGATATTACATGAAACCATAGCTGCTAAAAACGGGTTTTACTAACTAAAACCACAACCTAACCTAACCCTAAAAAGGAAAAAGATGGGAAGCTATTTTTTATGTTTCATGAGCCGCTTAATCGGAATCAATATGGTATTGAGAATTATTTAAAATTAATGATAGATTACTATTGCGTATACTGCGTAACCTAACCTGTCGGACTTTTTTTTAACTCTGCAGAGCATCTACAATGGTTTATAGACGATGGGGGTTATTAAGCCTTGCTCGCTTTCCGTCGGTGCGATAAAAAAACTGCGGATGAGTCGGCCAACTAGTCCTACCGATTACAAACATAGCGCACTCCCACGAGCTCTCCATACTGATATAAACCCAAAAATAACTCAGTCTGTTACGTCCCCATGGAATGGAAATATAAAATTTATTTCCTATTTTGGGAGTATATGAATAAACTAAACGACAATAAAAAAAAAAACAATTGAGTTTCTTTATCTGTATCATGCACTTTACTTTATTAACTGGTTTTGAAAAGAGCAACACTAGAGTTTCTTGCCGGTTCTTCTCTGATGAGAACTGCTTTCCGAACTGGTAGTAAAGTTAATATTGACGGAATCTCAGTAATGTATAACATTTACAGATTCAAATAAATTATTTCATTTTGTAGATACACTGGAACGATATATTTGGTACGGAGTAAAATTAACCCTGAAAAAAGACATTGAATATTTTTTTTAAAACTGAATTCCATGCGGGCGAACCCATGAGGAAAGGCTGGTATACATTAATCATATAATTCACCTTGTAATGTAAAAATATCCCTCGACAAATATAACTTATTATATATAAACAGTATAAGATTACTTTACTATAATAGTATTGTAAATATTTCTCTAGATAAGGTAATGCCTTTAAGTAATATAAGTATGTAAATATACGTTTATGCTTTTATTTAATGTCTAGTCAGTAGTCACTAAGGAAATGTTTTGTGAAAAATGTAAATATATGACTTTCAAAATATTTGGTACTTTATTGAGCGCCAATATCTCCCTCTCTTTCTCTCTCTCTCTCTCTCTCTCTCACACTTCTAGGCTATGGATCCCACATGCTTTCCTGATTTTTCTTCTCCACTTCACTCTATGATATATCAATGAGCGCCACTATATTATTTTATGTCTTTAACACGCAAAATGCCATCAACAAGAAAATACTTAGGTGATATTTGAGAAAATTAAACAATACGATCTGCAATAGCGTAGTTGTATTCCTCGCGCACCCTGATACCACTCTCAGACCCCGGGTGCAAATTCCGAGATGGTCAAAGTGATATTGGGTTTCTCTCTTCAATAACTCTTCAGAAACGGAACACTTGACGAAAAATGGGTGCCCTGGTTGTATAACCTGGTTGTAGAAGTATTTCTACCTACCCCTTTTGGGTTTAGTCGTGATATCAGGGTACTACAGTAATGCACACGCGGATCTCACAAACCTTTCGCTAATACCTCCATTTGCGGCGCGTTTGTCAGTTTTGAACGCACCTTAGGGAGATGCCACCTATATCCGTCCTTTTAAATGATATAAACCCCATTCTACAATAGATTAATATTTCTCATAATAAATGTACGTAACGAAATAGTTCATACGAAATATTGTTACGTAATTTTCTGTCTCATATGTCCTTTTTGTTTGCCAAATAACGAAAAAGTTTATACGAAATATTGTGACACAAAACATCGTATTAATATTTCGCAATCTTTTTTGTTACGTACATTTATTCTGAGAAATACTCAGATCCTACGGTGTAATATTGACCATATAAACTAATTATTAACATCTGTATAAATACCATATACATATATTTATTTATAAATTGAATGAAAGTTTACAGTACTTGGCCAAAACACTTACATCTAACAATATAATCTAACTCTAAATTTAACAAAATAAAACAGCAATAACAATAAAATAAAATTCAAACTAATAACAAAATAACTAATATTATTTCCAATACTTAACTTACTAAGGACCATTTTAAAGCGTTTCTAAAAATAACTTTATACTATTGTAAATATGACAAGGTTTGATATAAAATATATCCAGATCTGTGTGATGAGCGTGCACGGCTTATTATACATGTTACAATATTATGATAACAAAGTTTTAGTCTCGATGCCTTTATAGAATCCTATTAAACTCTAGAAGACCTATACCAACAAACCAGCCCTTCTAAACCTACAATAAATATCCTCTAACATTCATTGATACACAAGCAGCATCGTAAATCATAAACGGCTCATTTTAACGACTTTAATTTTGACCTCTATCGCCAATGCATAGAGTTGCTTTTTGCGTAGCTATTCAAAGTTTAATAGCATCGTTTTAACTGACGCAGGATGTGTGTAAAGATATATGTACTAGCCTGGATCGGAAGGGCCTGAGTAATGTTGAGTGGTCTTCCGTCCCTCTGTAATGTATCCTATTTTTTTTAAATATTGTACCGTAAATACTTACAAATAGGGTTTATAGTTGAGCAGCAACCAATATTTATGGTAGTTGACAGGATTTTATCAGAACATTATCAATATATAAGTATGACTTGACATTAAATGTGGTGACATGTCAAATAAATTAAACTTATGAACTATAGATAAAATGATTTATTGTCTTCAACCAACTTTCCTTACTTGAAAAAGCAGAACGGACTGCCGAGGTTCAAACCCAAGAGCACCTCTGACTTTTCTAAACTTACTGTATAGTTTGTGAATTATCGTTTTGCTTTAACAGTGAAGGAAAACATTGTAATGAAACCTGCATACCTGAGAAATTCCCCAAGAATTTTGAGATTATGTAATATCATTACGCTATTGCAATATCATTAAATTCAAGTTAAAAAATGTCACCTTGTTTAAACGTCGTGTGTATACGCCCTTATTCTATTTTTAGTTTAAAATTACTTCTCTTATCTTTCCCACTCATTACCGCGCACACGTGACGTCGTATTTCAGGGGTGTCACCGGTGGGTTTTGATTTATTTCTCGCATTATTTACCTTCAGACCCGTTTAGGAAATGTGAACCTCTGAAATAAGGTGCATTATCTCGGAATACTATAGGTGAATTTTTACTCCGGGACTGTTTTATCCCGGTTTGTACGGGAACAGGAATACGGGCGGTCTAAAGGGAACTAATGAGAAACGAAAATAGAAATTATAATTATTTTAGTAAAAAATTCGCAATTACATAGGCTTGAATTACTGGTATTAAGTAAATTAAAGAAACATTTTTCTATTTGAATATTTATGTTAATTATAATTTTCCGCCACAGCCACCGCTTAAAGCCACGTATTCACTGAGTTCATTTTTTATTGCACATTTTAAGACCCCTTATAAAGGATACGCGATACAAGTTCTAAACTTAGTGCGCATCCTAACTCAGTTGTAACCTATATTAAATATGATTTGTAAATAAATAAATAAAGTGTGACATCAGCCGACAAATTAAAGTCAGCATCTTAAGATCGTCCCTATTTAATAAACAGTTATCAATATCTGAAAAAATATGTTAAGTCAAAATATATGACGGTATTTGACATGACTGAGTTTTGTTTATATAAGAGCAGTGACTCAGCTGAGAACAGGCTCTTAAATAACAGTTTAAGCTTGATCTACACAACGTGGTTCAATAAATTAACGTCCGAAATTAATAATCAATCTCAATCCAATGTATGCTATCTAAAACTAATAATTCAATCGTTTTATTGTATAAAGCATGCCAATAACCAATGTATAGATTGAGTTAACTAGCCCTAAAATCAATCGATCTTTGATATCTTTGAGATCCTACTCAAAGTTGAGTTTTATTTGTGAATGCGGCCTTAGGTCTTGTGCGTCATATGGCATCCTTGGAACGAAAGTGAAAACTTAAAGTTTATATATTTTATGATTTTATTCAAAAACGACCTTCTAAAACATGCTTTATAATCCTATGACAAGAAAAAGACAAAATTATAGAATATAAAAAGAGATTCTCACTTTCGACGAGAGCCCAATTCACTGCATCTATATTATTTTCAAATCCTTTTTCGTTTTTTTCTTATTACTTTGAATGACGAGACGAGCTTGCCGTTCGCCTGATAAGCGATACGACCGCCCATAAACAGTAGAAACACCATCCAACACATTGAATTATAAAGTATTGTTTGGTATTCCACTGCGCTCGCAATCCTGAGACATGACATGTTAAGTCTTATTATGACCAGTAGTTACACTGGCTACAATGTTCTTCAAACTGGAACACAACAGAGACTTCACACTGCTGTTTGGCGGCAGAAATAGAGACCTACCATCAGTAAAGAAGTTCGTTTCCCACAAATCGTCTTTTTTGAGTTACCTTACTTTTAAGGCTGCGAATTACGTTGCTAGTGAAAACGAGGCCTTAACAAGCCCGCACTCAGTGAATAAGTTTACGTGTAACTTTAAATATTCATGAACACAGAGAAGTTATATTCAGTACTCGTGCTTGAAATATTATGTAACTAAAATATTTTAATGTTTGTTCTTATGAAGTATGTTAATATTTATGCTAACTAATTTCATTCGTTAACAAGTTGTTCCAAAGCCGTTTTAAATGTGGGTGTATTGACACCCGCCCTTTATTCTTAAATTCCAATTACAGCAGTTTGATGCCCTGAATTTTAAAGCATGTAGATACGGTTCTAAAGAAATATTTTCACCTTTCATTTATCCACTACCTTGTTATTATTAATTATCCTGTAAGACATTTAATTCTAGTGAAGATTTTTACGCGAGGAACAACTACTAAATAAACCCAACAGTCAGTAACGTAGCGTAGAGAGCGAAGGGGGCTCTTCGATGTGTAAAATAAAACATTTAAAAAAAAACATTTTTATTTATTTTTTTAATTCACACTTTGTACACATGGTCTACAGATGAATTTAATGCCATGAGCATTCTCTCCCAGTCGACCTTGTGGTGGTGTAGAGGACGAAGGCAGGTGCATAATAAAAGAAAGTGGAAAAACAGATAATAAGAGGAATAATAATTTTTGTTACATGTGTCAGGGATTTTTTTTTTAATAACTCCGCCCATCCTCAAAAAGGATAGGAAATTGTTCCCCCACACTTTCTCCCTCAGAAATTCCCTTCCAATTCTCCTCCAGGCCCCTGCAGTCACTAAGCAGAGGTATTCCGGTATCCTATTTGCAGATTCCCACGGTGTTGACTGCAAAAACACTCATTCAAAAAAATACCTTACTACGACACACAACATACTAATATTACTAATCACACATTTTAAAGGGATCGATCCCCTGTCTCCTGTAAAAACTTACACCAAAAAGCCTTTTGACAATCAATCACAAGTATTCATCTTAAACCGATCTTTCAGAAGCTGCGCTGATGGCAATATTTCACCAGTTTTGACAGCTAAACGGTTCGGTTAATCGCCAAATATGCCAGTGAATGCGCTAAAGTCTAATTTATCACGAAAATCTCGTTGAGCTTTTTATCCGCCCCCACTTTGGCCCCGTCTCCCCATGTGTGGTATTCAGCCAAACGTTAGCGTTGGCATAATCAGATGTCAGGGATGTACTCGGAATTTTGCAAGGGTATCATTTTGTTTTCATGGCGTGAAAATATCAGTTACAAACAGTTATTGGAATATTAGTTTATTTTTGTCATTATGAAATCATTTAATTCATTTGTATAAATTTTGCAATCAAATCAAAGACTTAAATAGAATTGTCTAAGGAACACTATTAACAAATTCAGGGCATTCAATACGAGTACATTGATCATAAAAAAATAACTCTACGTAACCTTTTTGTTGTTACCTATATTTCGCAAATAAATTTTCATTTAAAAATGTTGCATTAACACTCTCATGACAATCCGGTTTGAACTTCTACGTCACGCATGATTGATCAGTTAGCCGCTCTATCGCATTATACTTTTATAACGAGGGCCCATATCCCCCACAATGCCTAACTCCGTCCATGACTTTGTAAACAGTATAACAGCGTACCAAACGACAGCCTGACAAGTATGTACAAAACGTACATTCATTGTTCGAGTTATGTTTACCATACTGTTGACCTGACGTTAACGCGAACGTTAACGTTTACTCCTTAATGGTTTATCCTTCATCGATCGGTGGAAACCTAGAGTGGGAAGTGACTAAACTCTTAGAGATTTATATTGGTCAAGTAAATATTATCCACCAGATAATGTAAACGGCAGTTTTTTTTGTATGGGCCCCCGCAGTCAATACCGGGGAAAACCTGCAGGGACCTGGAGGAAAGTTGGAAGGGGGTATCTGGGCCAGGAAGGGGGGAGAAAGGTGAAGGAACCCTCTTAAGATGGTGTAGTATAGTCAGCTTTATATATGTACTAGCGACCCGCCCCGGCTTCGCACGGGTGCAATGCTGACTATTTAATGGATGTTATTATTATACATATAAACCTTCCTCTTGAATCACACTATCTATTAAAAAAAACCGCATCAAAATCTGTTGCGTAGTTTTAAAGATATAAGCACACACAGGGACAGAGAAAGCGACTTTGTTTTATACTATAGTGATAAGTATAAATATTGTATTAATGAGGATAATCTGGCAGTCCGCAATAAATGGTCGAATTGAATACACGCGTTTCATTGTGCTCCTTGCAACGATATATTACATATGGGAGGAGGGAGAAGGGCAAGAAATGTTCGCGAGCCCTCCTAGACCTTAATGTGAATTGGTGACCATGAGGTATGCACACTTAACTGTATGCCTAGGGCCGCGACAAATGTCCTAGCATCGGCGTGTATTCGATGTGGACTATGGAGGCCGAGCGCACAAGAATTTTTAATTTTTCTTCCCTGCCAACCCGAGCTGGCTTTTTTGTTTACTAAGTATATTTTTCATTTATTTTATTTTCAATATAAATTGTCTTTGTTTATACAAGCTAATTTAATTAAGTAATAATTAAATATTCTCATGTACATTGACTTATCATAAGTGCAACTATGTTCGCCTACGTGATGAATAAAGCATTTTTATTTTTATTTTTTTTATTGCCTCGAGGTGACGTATACGGCAATTAACGCATATAGGTAACAAGGTACCCTGGGGCCGTCTTATACATGCCGAAGAAGGCCACCGCAGGTTTGGTTGGTATGCTGGTGTAAAGGATACATAGGGTTAGGGACACGGTCCAATGCTCGCTCAGATGATGCTATACTCCTGAGTGTAATTAGGCCATAAGACCGATGAAACCAACATGACCGCACCACTCACCCTCCAGTAGTGGTAGCGACATGGCGTTTCTTTTCGTAAAAACAAAGTTTTTACATATAGGTAGTTAATTTAATTGTAAATTGACTTGTAAATTTGGTCGCATTATATTGGACGATTAGCGTTTACTCGGACATCTTAAACAGGCACTAACAAACGTATTACGATCGTTAAAGTTTACGTTAACGTGTTTATTTCTTGATGGTTAAGTCGCCATCGGTGGGTGTAAGCCTGAAGTGGAATATCAGGGTCCTATAGAATGACGACTGACGAGAGATGATTACCCCTCGGCAGTTGACGCAATTATGTTGGAGCCGAATTTGTTATTGTCATTGTCAATTTGTTGTTCACACTAATTATATTATTAGCCACAATTATAATTGAATATGCAATATCTTAAAAGGCACATGTCTGATAATGTAAAAGTTTAGGAAATCGTAAAAGCTTATTATTTTCTAAAATAGTGTAAAAAAAATATATTGTTGGGTAACAATTTGGGTACAATTAGCAATAAAAAATACAGAAGTTTTGTTGTTATTTGTTATTATATATTCTAGATATTTTATATTTATGAGATTTGTCCTTTTCGAAATGGCATATTCAATTATAAGCTTGGGCACACACATCACCGTTAATTCAGAATAAATTCAATGACATATATCTATATATATAAAAGTGAATCCCTATTTCCCTTGGTCACGCTATCACGCGTGAACGACTGGATCGATTTCACTATTTTTTTTGTTGATGTTGTCAGAAGAAGGTTCTAAAGAAAGAAAAAATTCAAAAAATTGCGCGGATAATTAGAAAATTTAACAAAACTTAACGAAAATATAAATTTTACATAACTGTCAATTGTTTAAAATAACTGTCAGCGATTGACAGAATGCGCGCTGCAAATTCAAACTTAATTACCCAGACTTCCATAACAATTCAAATTCACCAAATACGTAATCAACTAAGTAATTGAATACATCTACCAGTAATTATGTCCAAAGCTCTGGGACCTGTATTAGTACAGTTGTTCAGCGTATAAAGTAACTTTTGCTCGCAGCTTCGCCTGCGTAATTTTATTAGAAGTAACATTATTTCCTTTTAAATGTTAACTAGCGCTTGTACTCTGAAATAACGCGCGGTAACAAAGGCGGAAGTAAAACAATGTACCCTAATTACCGTATCCTTTGGGGGACAAGTTTAACTAATTAACACAATGTTTTATCTTGTAATACTTACTCACACAGTAGTTAACATGTTTTATGCAAAATCTAGGTGTTGCTCGCGGCTTTGTCCGCTATAATAATATAATAATATCAGCTCTGTATTATATACCGTCCCACTGTTTGGCACGGGCTTCTTTTACTACTAAGGGATTATGCCTTAGTCCACCACGCTCGCCTATTATGCGGCTTGGTAGACTTCACACACCCTCAAAATTCCTATAAAGAATTTCTCAGATAAGCAGGTTTTCTTACGATGTTTTCCATCACCGTTATAGCAAGCAATGATTCACAAAAAATACACACATAACCTTAAAAAAAGTCAGAGGTACGTGTTTTCGATTTTGACCCTGCGGACATGCCTCTCGCCTGTTCGTTCCACTGGCAACTAGGCTATCGCCGCTTCGCCTACTAAAAAAATTCCTAAATTACTGTACCGATCTATAGCGGCATAGTCCAATTCTACGACGCTCTCTAACTACGTATAAAATCAGAAAAAAATCTTACGGGGGCGACGTATCGGGATAAAAAAGTAGCCTGTCTGCTAATCCAGGAAATTATATACAACAAATAAAAATACAACATAAATATATAGCTGTTATTTTTCGTTTTGTTCCAATAATAAAAACCTTTTTTTCCTTAAAATTATGCCCGACTATTAAAGAAGTCTATTGAAAAGTCAGCCATAGTCTTCGAGTCCATCCAGCTCATTACTTCTATTCTTCAAGTGCATCCCATAACTGAAGGTTAGGAGTCCCTTGAACCTTTCCTAATCCATGGCTAGTCAATACAATTCTTGAACCATTTTATTCCAATCCACTCTTATTCATTACTCAGCCACGACTTGCTTCTCCTTCCTGCACCTTTTTTACCTTTATTTTCCGGGTCTTGTAATTTATTATTCTACATTATAAAAGTAGTAAAAATAGTTTATGGAACGTATTGTCACTTACCTAGTAGATTACGAATCATTATAGCAAAAAAAAACTGCAAAGTACTCGAAACGTTATAAAAAAAATGTAAAAAACCGCAATAACCTTAAAACTAGTGTTATATTGATTTCTACCTGTAAACATAAGAAAACCTTTAAGGTTTTTTATATCAGCAAACCTTGCTCGAAGTCGTTTAACACTCAGAAGAGCAAAGATCCGACGTCAACCCTTTGAAAGAATATTTTATTTCTTACAATATCAAGTTATTGCGTCTGACATCAAGTTAAACAGAGAAAATAAAGCGACAGCGGTTCGACGTACACTCTATATTATTTATTCAAATTACATAAATTGAGTTTTCCACGGGCGGAATTTTATGTTAAAACAATATACCTTTGGGATGAAAACTGAGTAATTCCAAAGGTCATGTCGAAAATATTGCTTTTAATTGAGTATAGAGTATTCCCTTGTAACAAAGCACCGAGCCGCACTTCGAACAACGCTCGATGTTTTATTACAATCTTATTTTAAAAACCATCGAAGTCGAACATATTGGTAGATCATTTTATCGAGCATACAGGAACGCAAGCGACACGGAGTGGACACGAAAAGTAGAAAGAAATGATACAGGTTAATCCTGACTCGCCTGGGACATTACTGCGAACGTAGCTTCGAGCATTCGCAGGAATGATACATGGAAATTGCACTTTTGCTTATGTATCATTCGCAAGAAAGTTATTGTAATGCTCATGTTCTTGGCTTTATGCGTATCAGAGTATATCTCTAATATTTGGATTCAATTACCTGATCTAGCGGATTTTCCATGGGTTTTCATACGATTAACCTATGGTGATATTGCGGATAGCAACACAGGTTGTTTAAGCATGTTGCAGAATGATTTAGGCAGTTAAGATCGGCCCTCTTTCTGACTTCTAATCTCTCCGGGAATCAAGTTACGGGTAAATCATGTTATTAAACCCAAACAATGTGACGCCTAACCCGGAATTGAACTTTAAAAGTAAGCAATTTTAAAAAGTCCAAAATTAAATTTTAAAAAATCGTTTCATAAATGTGCGAGTTCTGAGGTAATAAACATACAAAAAAAAACATTCACGTCGAATTGATAACCTCCTCCTTTTTTTGAAGTCGGCTAAAATAAAAAAACGAAAATTACAACACATTACATTTCCATGCCAAAAACAACGTGGAAAAAAGATCTACTTTTTACTATTTCGCGGTTTTAACCAATGAACAAAAATAATGTCCAACATCCCATATAACAATTATTTCAACAATTCCGTCATAAAACTAAATAAACTGACCCCAAAACTAAGCATGATGAAATTGTAGTCCAATATTTACGTTAACTTATCGAAATCCTAAATAAATAAAGACTAGTTAAATACAATTCTCTATTGTACGGTAAACATAACGGACCGACAGACAAACAATGAATTGCTTGTTTTATATAATTTGCGAAAACAGTATAACCGCTAAAGGCAGAGGTACGAAATCACTGCTCTAAAATACAAGCGGTCGCGGTAGAAATATATTTGTCTCATCGGCCGAATGATAAGCTGAAGCCGTGAACAGTAAGATTCCAAGTTAGTTGTATGGAAATGGCCAGTAAAGTTTGGGTGCTTTTCTTATTCTTAATCTAATAACGTTTAGTCACTTCTTTGCTGTAAACACAAATCTTTTATCCCCGAAAGAGTAGGCAGAGGCGCAACTAGTGCATCAAATTTTCGCCGTGCGTATTCCGTCCCATGATGCAAAAGGGGGTGAGCCTATCGTCATAGCGGAAACAAACTCTAGATTCAGGCCTGATACTGAATTTAAAAAAACGAATATCACATTGCCCAACCCGGGATCGATCCCGAGACCTTAGCACTGGAGGCATTCCGTAACATACTACGCCACTGAGGCTTTCATATAATATTTATTTCATATTATGACTGCCACCTCCACCGTATCTAATAACTTGTATTGCAATAGCTCCTGGCAAAGAGTATTTTATCCACCACAAAACTAAACTCAATAAACTTTCGTATGAAATACTTATCCCACCTTTAACGTAAACTAAACTGTCCATAACCACTCCCACTTCCGCCTATAACTTGTAGTACATGTCACAGGTGTCGGTTGTTCCAAGGAAATAGTCCGACCCGTACAACGCTGTTTTTGTAACAAACGCTGCGAGCATGAACACAAGTTTTTATTTTCCGCGACAAAATGTTTATTCTTTTTTCAAAGTTTGTTTAATGAAATGTTCTATTTTCAAACGCTTTTGTTGTACAGTTTGGATTAAACCTTTGTGTTTATTTCGTGTTATAAAATATAAACAAAAGATCTATATAATCCTTACATATCGCTAGCTTACTATTACAAGGTTATATGTGAATTTATACATATTTTGCAAAAATTAGATTAAAACATGTTATGTTAGAAAAATTTTAAATACACCATAGTCCATAGTCCAAATTCCATTCCACTCCTAACTAGGCTATCGCCGCTATCATAGTATCAGAATAAATTTATTTTCTTCGTCGTGAGACAAAAATAACAGTACTAATGGAAGTGGGATGATAAAAGTTAATAATATGAAGTGAAAAACAGAAACATATAATTGAAACCACCTACATAATTTTCTGACGAACCTCAACTGTACGAAGAATAACTTTACAAGGGGCTTGTTAGCGAAAGTATTTCATATTTGTATGGCATTCTTCATCCAATTACAGAAGACATGAAAAGTCGGGAACTTATTACAAACCTTTTACTTTATACGACTATGTAGGTAGGTGTGGCGATGGGTGAAAATTTTGAAAAGGTAACCCGATGCAACGAAAAAATGACTTAGTTAACATATCGCGCAATGACGTTTTACAAATAGACGCGTCATAGACTAATAAAATTGGACATAAAAACAGCGCACTATTTACTATAGTCACATACTTGTATAGCCCTAGCAGCTCGCATTGATAAGACCCGAGCGTCGACCGCCGTGACCATCTAGTTTATTGGTCTCCGGTCGCTATGACAGTCGAATAAAATGTATTTATTAGTTAAAAATAAGCTAAATAGTGTATACTTATTACTAACGTATGAAATCAAACGTTTTCTTCATTCCCAGTTGGAGTATAATTTTTAAATCGTCTAAAAACACAGGATGGCGTTTTATTTACAAAAATACAAAAGTTAGTAAGCCGACTACCCGCGACAGTGGTTGAAGGTTGACTAAGTGAATGTCGGGCAATTACCTTCCTTTCGTCTTGTCAATATTGAGCTCGGACAACGTTTCTATGTAATAAAAACATCTTAGAAGACGAACATAAATAGTCCTAAAAGGGAAGCCGGTAGGAATCGGATTGTATGGATGCTTCGTCACTGGTTGGTAGGCAGAATAAATATGTAATACCATTCTTTATTCTGTGGTACAACCAAATAAATCGAAATTCAAATGCTCATATTTATTTTAGAACCGCTCACCAAGATTAACAATAATGGATACGGTATAATTAGTAAACCATCACCAAATTATTAATTTTCATTGACTTATATACCTCAAGAGTTTTTTTTATAGGTACACCGTAAAGTGACCCCACTATACTTGATGGTAAATGGAGTGGTGTCCAATAGAACATCGACTGACCAGAGATAATGACCCCTGCTCAGCCGACACAATTATACCTGTTGAAACCGGATATACACAGGCTGATCCCGGAACGCGACACAATTACGCGTGCCACCTTGGCAGGTACTAATATCTTATGCACGATGGTCGCTATCCGGGCGAATATAAAATATGTCCTACCACCAGCAAACTTAAATAGATTTAAACTTGATCACACTTGATAAGTACACACACGTTTTGTTATCTACAAGATAAACAAGTCAAACATGTCAGCAGAAATGATCGGTCCGTTCCTAAAAGTTCTTGAAAACAAATGCTGACGTAAACAAGTCGCCCCAAAAATTTCTGCCCATCCATCACCGTGCATCCGTTTCCGTGAAATAGCCAGGGTCGTTTATCACCTTCGCTCGGAAACTGTCGGCAATTTTCGGAAAACTTCGGGTATTTGCGGGTAGTTTTAGGTGTAATTATCATGTAGTTTCATTCGTGTTGCTTGCGGCTTCAGACGCGTGTAAGTTCTTAATCGCTATAGAAATTTCGTTGTGTACTTTGGGTTTAAAGGTAGCCTTTAATCTTATGTTAAACTAGGTTTTATCTCTTGTCTCTAGCAATTTCAATCGCTTTTCATGTATCTATATCGGTGCAAGTGTCCCGTCTGGAACTTGCAAGAAGAAATTATAGTATTTACAATTGTTTACAAATGCGGTGATAGTCCGATTTAAAGTTAAATGAGATTTAGAATATTAAAATTTTATTAATGTCGACCTATAAAAGGATTAATTATTTCGAGGCATTGTATCAATAGAGCTGGACCTCTGAGCATCTCTGCCGACTATTTTTAACAATGATTGCTGCTGTTTATTTTTAAAAATTATAAGCTAATATTTTGCTTTCGTACAAATTTGCGAAATTGTCTATTGTTAAGTAACATCTTAATCAAAATGCGTAAAAAACAAATGATGAATGAAGGTTTTATTAAGCAAGTACTCTTCTCCTATATCTATATACACTAATAAATACTTATAATATCTAAACTGTTGTGTTTGTTAAAATACTTTAAATTCCTAAAACCTTGATTCAATAAATATCCAATAAATAAATTCTTTTCGATAACAATCCATAAATAACAGCCATTCCATCTAGCCGAGAGTAACATAATAAAATATTTACTCAATCCCAAGAATGTGTGTAAAGTATAACCTCGAACCAAATTTTTTATAAGGTCGAGACAAGCCAATCTGATCGTACGCAACACAACCCATAAACAATAGAGTGGTGCCAATGGCAGAATATTTGTATCCACCAGGAAAACAAGATGTCCACAGTGGCCCCTGTAAGTGTTGCGTTACGAACAAGGGCCTAATTATCTATGCCATACGGTTAATAGTGCGAAGGAAACACGCAACGCGCGTCATAATAAGTTCAATAGAAATTAGCATTGACAATTTGACGAAGATAATAACACGGTGTTACAGATTTACAGTCATAGAAGAGGCCCTAGGCTGGTATAATTATCTCCTGACGAAGGGTAATCGTCAGTCGACACTATATAGACTAATGGTTCCTAACCTTTTGAATATTGCTACCCATGTGATCTATGTGGAAAACTAATTTAACCCCGCCTTCAAAATGTTGTCAAAACAAACAATGCAAGCAAATATAATCTTTATTAATCATATTGCACAATAGTCTTATAAGTTTAACGTCAGCTATTACTTTTTTTATTTTACGGTCCTTTAATCAGGTTCTTTGTTATCCCCGTGAAATAGCTGTTTTACTCGCATGGGGGTAATCGCCCCCAGGATAGGAACCCAGGAAATAGACCCTATGACACTTACCATCAGCTACAGTGGGGAACCTTTACCGTGTAAAAAACGGTAGCAACACGATCTGAAACTGTATTACAAAGCACCGCATGAACTGGGTAACATTGTACCTAAACTGATAAACAAAAACTAATATTCCATACACTTCCCCGAGCATAATGGTTATACACAAGCCTCTCGATCGTTTACTTAGCTAGACTTCAATTTAAACATAAACTCATCGATTTATAATGCATATATAAGTTTTTAACTGCGAATAATTTTTCAATAGTATTCTAACATCTAAAGTTCAGTTCACATTGGAGACAAACGACGAATCACACGTATTTGATTTATTTTATTATTTATTATTTTATTATAACCCCGCTGCACTTGATGGTAAGTAGAGTTGTGTCCAATAGAATGTCGACTGATGAGATGTGATTACCCTTCGGCAGTCAACACAATTGTCCCGGAACTGGATATATAGTATACACAGACTGATCACAGAACGCGACACACTTACGTGGGCCACTATGGCGGGTTTTAACACCTTGTGTACGGTAGTCGCTATCCGAGCGGATATATAAAATAAATCATAGCTAAAACAAAATGTAGTATATTATATTCTGTGCATTAATCTGCAGAAGAACTTGCATATTGGCTTGACTTGGCCGCTCACTATAGCGCGCATACGCGTATCGGTTTCTATATCATGTACACCAAATCATCTTACTTGAAGGAATATAGAGCTCGATCAATATAATATAAAAAGCATACATTTTCCACAGATTTTTTCCCTTCATATCTACAAGGTTAATTAAGAATATTTCACAATACAACCCTTCGGGAATTAAATGGTGGTTTAAAATTAGTTTTCCACGCAGACAGAGCGACGAACAATCGCACATCAACTTTGCCAATGTAAATTGGTCCTTATGAAATAACCCCGCGGCAATCAAATCAATTCGCTAGATAAATATTTTCTTAACATCAATAAATTGTGAACAAAATGAGAACTATTTTTACCCGCTGTCAAATACCGAGGCAATCAGATGCTAGGATCACCTACGGATCCAATTAGAAACATATTATTGAAAAATCGTTAATGTGTTGCAAGACGTAGAACTGAGAGAGTATTTCTCAATATACAATTGTCTCGATATGTTATCGTGTTTCAATTTTCACGACATACGAAACGGTAAGTAACTAATTTTAGAAAAAATAATCTTCAACTTCCTGGCGGAGAATTGCTTGCGCTGTACGACGACCGCTTTGAAGTCCCAGGTTCGGATCCTGGGTCAGGAATTGTGTTATTGGCTTTTCCTGCTCAGTATCAATTTAGAATCTAAAATTTGTGCCGGGTATGGCAATAGGCTCGCCTCCTCGTAGCCTCGAAAATTTATATCAATGTTTATTGTATAATATATGTAAATATGTAAAAGTAATTTTACTAATTTTATTATCCTGGGAGTTGATGGGCCATAAATCCTATTGATCCGGCTCTATACGTTTTCAATTACTTTGCTAAAAACATTTTACTAACATCATGGGACATGCCGCCTCCTATCACATCATGGGACAAAATACACACAGCTAAGTGTGCGCGCTAGTTGCAACCTACATCTCTAGGACGTTTGCTATTTTTATTACTAGGATTAATCGCTTTAACTTACAATTCGCACCATGTTTTAAAAAAACATTAATTTCTCTTGCAGTCGACGCCTGGTCGCTTGCTAGACGGCAAGTTTTAACGAGCTCTGGGGCCTTATTCTCTATCCCGCACGTTATTTTGACAGTGCGTAACAAGCACGTAACACAACGCGTCATGTTTAGGACTATAGAAATTTGGCTTACAGAATACCATTCCACGCACATTTCTCGAAGATAACATGACACGGCCGCGTTACGCGTTTACACTATCATACAGAATAAGGGCCCTGGTAAACAACTTGTTTAGCACAATTATTTATAATGAAACTCGTTTTAACATCACCATTTATTTGGCTAACAGCTAATAAACATTGTTTTAACTTCTTTTTTGTTAATTAAAATACTATCTAATTTAATCTGGTATATCTCTAAAGTTAGAGCTAACTATAATGTCTTCATCGTGACTGAACTCTATGTTGGAATCTATAATAACCATTTGGGTTTATTTTTGCGATCAGCTAAGCAGAGATACATTCAGGCACACGCCATATTGGCATTATACTACAAAATGATAAAAACATAAGAAAACTAAACCAAGGACTTCTGCTGAAAATATTCGTTATTAATGGACGATTTTTGACACAATGTCAAAATGATCCGTACATCTCCTTGTCATTGATCTGAGCCGTACATAGATTACCAAACGGACTTAAGGAGGCAGAATATATTTCATACAGCAAGTACATAAATATGAATAACAAAGTAAGCATTGATATTAACCACCACAAGCCTGTTGAATTTATAATCAATCTACCTCATTAATCTTGCATTTATTTATACATAGGATAATCCTTATAAACATTATGTCGTTCGTGTCGCTCAATGTTACGATCGTATTAACATGTTCTAATTTTAATGCTTTTGTTAGATTTGTTAACATAAGATTTACATAATGTTATCTCTATATCAACGCTTGAAAGGCAATATATCGTAAAGATGCTATATACATATAGTTTTGAAAAAGGAAGGCTCAATACGCAGGCAAAGCCATGAGCAACGTGTAGTTCTCTATATTTTTTTCGACACGAGCAAGTTGCCATGAAGGTAAGCGATAAGGCAATACCATCTTGAATTGCACCACGGTCTCCGCCCTGATGCAGGACTCGAAGTCTCATCCCCTCTCTCTTTGCGTCAATATCGAGGGTCGTGACCTTACTTCATCTTCCCTTTAATGAGCTCTCTCCATCTGTTACTGTCTCCAGCAGTCTGGAGGGCGCTGTAAAGTGTACAGTCAAGAGCGGTGCGAATCTGGTCAGTCCAACGCATTGGCCTGTGGTCTCGACGTCTCCTCCCATCTAGTTTGCCGGTCATGATGAGCTTCACGAGGTTATCACCGTGTTTTCGTGCAATCTGACCGGAGTAATCCAAGATTCTGCGTAGACAGTCGGATGACTGAAGCATAAATGAAGTCCCATAAAGGCTGGTAATTAGTAGCTACATTGTCCTTTCAATTGAAACACACATGACAAGCTTGCGTGCTACATTGTCCTTTGAACTGAAACACACGTGGCAAAGATCTAATTTCTTATTTTTTATATTCTTAAGAAAATCAACAGCTTACAGTTATAAACTTTGATTCCGATTTCGTGTTATTACCTGTAGTATTGTTCTCTATTAGAGCGGCGATAGCCTAGTTGGGTGTGGAACGGACTGCCAAGACGAATGTCCGCAGGTTCAAATACCAATGGCACACACCTCTGACTTTCCTAAAATCATGTGTGTATTCTTTGTGAATTTATCGTTCGCTTTAACGGTGAAGGAAAACATCATGAGGAAACCTGCACATCTAAGAAGTTCTCTATAGGAATTTCGAAGGTGTGCGAAGTCTACCAATCTGCACTAGGCCAGCGTGGTGGACTAAGGCCTAATCCCTCTCAGTAGTAGAGGAGGCCCGTGCTCAGCAGTGGGCAAGTATATAATACAGGGCTGATATTATTATTATTATTATTTATTGTTCTCTATTGCTTACCAAATAAATCATTTGGTTCATGTCACAACATAAATATACTTATTACAAACAGAAAGCAATAAAATAGTATAATTAAGATAAGTAGATTTTAGTTTAGTAAATAAATTGCAAATTTCCAATTCCAAAGTAACTCAAACGACATCGTTAGTTGCGACTAGAAACTTCAAACCATTGGGTACTTTGTAACACAATATTGTAAAAGGCAATCGTCGGAGTACCCTCGACGACACCGACCCGCCTAATGGGGGCTACGAAATTTGTTACGGCCCTCCGCCCTTTGCCCTATTATTTTATACCGAAATTTCCTATCTATTTTTGCCATATTGATTTTGTTCTAGTTTCATGGAAAAATTTGAAATGTAAAAATATTTTTTTCTTGATATAGAACCTAGACCAAATATAAGAGAGAATTTATAATGATGCTTCCAAATAAGATGTCGTCGAATGAGTAATTTCTAACATGCCCAACGGCACTGAGAAATAGACATAGGGCCGTTGTGATTGGTTATTATTGTTGTATTTCAATATTAGCCAATCACAACGGCCCTACGTCTACGCACTGTGAAGACTGCCATGCTGTCAGCACTGAGAAACAGACTTGTTATCACAGCCTTACTCGGTCGTTAGATAAAAAACGTCTATGAATAAGGGGGTTAAACTTTAGGGTCAAATTATGATTACAAAGAGACTTGTAAAAAAAAAACAAAATTAATAGAAATCTTTTGGGTATATTAGTTGAATCTCCACTCAACCATTTAGAGATGCATGATCTCATGTTAGATAATAAATTATCATCACTGTATGAAATTGTGCCGCTATTGAGAACCAGCCTTCTCAAATATTTTTTTTTTTTGAAATTTAATATCAAATTTCAAATAATAAAGACCTTATTTCAGGCACAATAAGGGTTGACAGACCTCGTGTCCCTTTGTCACTGTTAAAACGAATTATAATCAAAAGGAATAACAACTTTGAAAAGCCAGAAATGCGTGACCAATTATAGTCCAACCTCTTATCGTCCATTATCAAGGACACCTCCATAATAATATCTTATGTTTACCTACATTTTAAAATTATATATATTTTTTTATAATTGCCAAATGACTTTTCGGACGAGCAACACCTCAGTCACCATGCGCTCTCCCGTGACCATAAAGTCTGCAGTCTTCGAAACGTTATGAGAAAAATATAATGTAAGAAACCGCAATAAAATTTGAAAAAATATTTTATTTCAACACCTACATACTCGCAAGAAACGATGTAAAACATTGTTTGAAGTTGCTCTTATCACTCAATAACAATAAATACAACAAACTTATATTAAAGAAGTCAATAAATAGACGCAAAAATGCCCGTAGTTTCTTTATCACAGATCCGCACAACTCTCTTCGTATCTTATCAGTCCCCTGGCAATTCCATTCGTCTCACCTCATTTCCCCGTGATAAAGATAGCAGAGAACCCTTTAGAACTTTCCTTAAATCTTTTCCTTCCACTTGATGTATGAGAAGACGGGCCTCTGAGTATATTTTTATGCAATAAAACATTGGGTAATTTCGTTTATTAGGCGAAGTCGATTCATAATTATTCAATAACAATTTATTTGGACCAGTAATGCATATAAAAAGACTCAATAGAAACATATCTTGATACTTAATAATCCTTAAAAATAATGGACTCGTCAGTTTTTTGCGGTTGTGATAACTGCGGTTACTTCTTTTTGTTTCGCGGAGAAAGAATATCAATATTTTTTTATAGATACTTAGTTCACATTCTTGTAAGATGATTATGGGGATTAAAGCCAAAATTTGCCTGTCTATAATCCACATTGTCACTTCAGAACCAAACAAATTCATGAACAAAGATTGTACAAATATAAACCTTGTGTACATTTAAATTAGGCGACACTCGGCTTCACGTCAGATAAATTGGGTAATATTTTTCGACACGTCTGGTGTATATCTTGTTAATGGTCTGATGTGGACCGGGAATCGCAGGAAATTACGGGAAAATTTATTTGTTTGTTGCCTTCGGAAGTGTACCGTGAAAATCTAGTAAGGTTAGAAGTTCACGCCTTAATCTTTGAAGGTAAGGCAGAGAGACAACCAATGCATAGCTCCATTATCGTAGTAAACAAATAGAAAATGTGAATTTAATTACGCAATAAAAGTATTACATAAGAATTAGGCAATATTTTTTGTAAGTGCAATTTGGCACGTCTTATCTTAAAGAAATATACAACTTGTAAACACTTTCAAGAGACTAATCATGAATACCTCGCCAGGCTTAGGTAAAGAATATGGATGATTCGAAATGTTTTTTCTTCACCGTCAAAGCAAGCGATAATTCACAAAGAATACACACATAACTTTAGAAGTCAGAGGTGTCTTAGGTTTTGAACCTGCAGACATTCGTCTCGGCAGTCCGTTCCGCTATCAACTTGGCTATCGCCGCTTCACCTAGTTGGATTATAAACACTTCCCATTAGTTGACCTACTTATTTGAATGTTTTAAAAGTAATTAATTTTCTTCGTCATGACAAGAGCCCTTAAGTGTTTTAATGGAACTGACCAAGTAAAGCCAGAGTGAATGTAAATAAGCAATTAATTACATGGTGGCAACCATAAGCCATGGCCTGTGCCAATCAAACAATACAAACAAAAAAAATAAAAATTTATTGCTTTGCAAAATTTTTAGGGTTGGCACGAAACGAGCAAATTAATAAAAATAATTTTAACAAAAAATTAAACCGCCTTCAAAAACCACTCAAAACCAAAAAATAATTTCACATAACAAGTATTATATTGGATACCAATTTTGGAGTCGGTGCCTAATTAAAATTGCTAGTTAGCTATATTTGTTGCATAGTCCATCTATGAGCTAAATTTCTTTCAAATCAATTAAAAGGAGTAGGTTTGCGTGTACTACAACATACACAGTAAAAGGTGTAATACCAAGCACATGTATGGTGTTCCATCTTTTTATTTCCTCTTTTTTCGAGGCAGAGAGTGTAATACACCCACATTTGACCAGCTATATGTAACAGGGGAAGAATTTGGGTAGTGTACAGTTCACAAATTTAAATATTTCCTTAATAGCTTCCATTTGCTGTGCTGCGGCTATGTGTTTATCTCCGGTGACGATTTGACTTGCTGACTTTGTACGCTGGCAACACATTGGTTTCGTATATTCGTTAATGTATTTATCTAGCTTAACTATCAATTTTAATTAGGCACCGACTCCAAAATTGGTATCCAATATATACTTGTTATGTGAAATTATTTTTTGGTTTTGAGTGGTTCTTGAAGGCGGTTTAATTTTTGTTAAAATTATTTTTATTGTTTGCTGTTTTGTGTTAGTAAAAAATAGACCGTCTCAATGGTATAGTTGTGTTTCGCTCTCGATACGACTATCGCGCTGAGGAGTTACACCTCTCAGTACCACTGAAAAGGGGAAAAGGTGTGATGCTATATATATGTATGTAAGAAGTAGATTCGAGGAAACCTAACGCAAAAACACAACTGATATATTTGGCTCACAGTACAACTATCGCGCTGTGGTGTAACACCTCTGCCTACCCCTGAAAAGGGGAAAAGGTGTGATGCTATATGTATGTATGTATGTAAGAAGTAGAGTCCACTAAACCCAACAAAAACACAACTAATGTGTTTCGCACGCAGTACGACTATCGCGCTCAAATGTTACACCTCTGCCTACCCCTGAAAAGGGGAAAAGGTGTGATGCTATATATATGTATGTAAGAAGTAGAGTCAAGCAAACCTAACGGAAAAACACAACTGATATCTTTCGATCATACTACAACTATCGCGCTGTGGTGTTACATCTCTGCCTACCCCTAAAAAGGGGAAAAGGTGTGATGCTATATACATATATGTATGTATGTAAGAAGTAGAGTCAATTAAAATAAACCCAAAACACAACTGATATGTTTCATACACAGTACGACTATCGCGATGAAATGATACGCCTCTCCCTACCCCTGATACGGGGAAAAGATGTTATGCTATATGTATAAGTATGTGAGAAGTACAGTCAACCAAACTCAATGCAAAAACATAACTAAATACGTCACGGGAAAGCTAAATTCGCGATATCGTTTTCTTGGACGACATAATTATTCTAGTTTTTTTAATTTTAAAACCAAACTACCGAAGCGATCTTGAAAAAAATTTTATGGGACCAATCTGGAGAGAAATTCTTTCGAATAAAAAAAGAATTTTCCAAATCGGTTCATAAATGAGCGAGTTCTGAGGTAACAAACATACAAAAAAAAAAAATAAAAAAAAAAATTCACGTCGAATTGATAACCTCCTCCTTTTTTTTGAAGTCGGTTAAAAACAAACATATAGGCTAACAATAACAACGAATAGACATAGCATGTAAACATTAGAGTATTGAAGAAGAGAATTGCACCAGGGACCACAGCGTCATCCGTCCCACTAAGGTAATATAGGACATCGAAGGGTCCCACAAAAAAAAATGTGAACATAAGTCGCTTGCTTCTATATTGCATAAGCGAGTTTAACAAGTAAAGCAAGCTGACTTCTGCAAATATTGACTTGCAGCGAGTCGTACGTGTATAAAAATAATTAAATTCGCATCTGAAATTTCAATCTCAAAATATTGCTGCGACAACTTGCTAATCTAAATTTAGCTTTACATAAAGCAGAATTGCGTTGTTCCCTTAATATTATATCTTAATTGGAGCACAGCTCCATGCGCGTGTGTTGGCTTGACTAAGTTATCATAGCTTCATTTAAGTGCATGTCTAAAAGCATACACATATACTTACCACTGCCTACACAGAATACGAAATTAGGCGGCTCGCAGACGCTGTTAATTTAACAAAAATATAAGGCGAAAGTTGCCTAATTTTCTAAACCTATTGTCAATTTATTTTTTATACGTGCAAGACAAGGTTACAGCACTGCACCTTATGACAAGTGAAGTTAACTGAGAAGTAATGGCGAAGGGTCTTTACAACCCGACTTCTTCCGACTTCCCTTTATTTAAAGCTTTTGCTCAAGGCGTGAAAGAGTTTACTGGGATAGAAAGTAGTCTATAACCTTCCCAGGGTCTTAAACTATCTCCATACCAAATTTCATAAAAATCCGTTCAGTAGATTTTGAAAGTAATCGATAATATACATATAGATGGAAGGGGAGTTCATGTTATAATATGTATAGATTTATCTCACTCGTAATAAAACAATGACCCATTCCAAAATTGCCAATTTGTGGGAATCGTCAAACAACCAATTTCTGTTTGCGACCGTTTAGTTTTTTCCCTTTTTTTCATGCTATACGTTTCATTTCTTACTTATCTTTAATAAGCTAAATTTTATAGCAACTTCAAAAAAGGTAGCAAACAAAAATTTGTTTTCTGACGACTGCCACAAAGTAACAATTTTGAAACATGTCATTATTTTATTAAGAGTGCTTTATGTATAATCTAATTATCATAAAACTCTTTGTAGACCGCATGTATGAATATTAGGACCAATTTTTTATGTCAAGTGCCCTTTCTTCTTCTTCTTTCCCAAAAAGAGACGCCAGCCTGTTTGAATATATGCAGACTGATCGAGGAACATAAGGCACGTTCCTACCACAGCAAAGTTATGTAGCATTTCTTGTCAACTGACTGTGCGTCTGCGCAAAAATTATAGTATCAAATAATAATCTAAGAGACCGTCTATCTCTGTGACGAATTTCATTACCATACAGCAGTTATAACGCAATTTTTGAAGATTTTTGACCCCCCCCCCCCCCATGTAACGCGCCGTAACGTTTTCCTGTACGCGTACGCCCCCCTCCAAAAGTTATGTAATTCTAAATTTACATTTTTTCCTAATATTCACAATTATATTATGCAAAATACCGGAAAGTCGCTAAAATACATTTGTTATTGTTTTAAAATAAAAATACAATGTTACATAGCGCTTTGTACGAGACCTCTCCCGCGCCTGTAACGCATCGTAACATTTTACAAGAGCCCCCTTCCCCTCCCGAATTGCGTTACGTAATACTGGAACGGGCCCTAAGTTAGAAATTTATTTTCACACACTTTTACGTTTGTGTCAGTATTATTATTACAGCGTTAGACTTATATATCGTCTGCGTGTCGTCCTACACTAAACGTTAATGTATTCCAGACTCTCCATTAGTGTTTCACTTATAAGTTACCGTAAGAGCTCCGCCATTGCGCTGTGACGCAGCCTTTGCTATTTATACTAACGCTTTTATAGCGCGCGGCGTTTTTATGCTGTAGACAAAACAATAGTTAAATTATTAAAATACCATGTATACGGTGTGCGATGTACTCATTTAGGTGCTGAGCAGACGCGTACAATTTACACGTTACTTTATTGTAGTATCGGCCACGTATGTTGCGTTCCGCTGTATATATTTGGTTCCAAATACACCGGCATCTCTCGTCAATACTAGAGACTTCACTCCATTTACCATCTAAAGTAGTGCGGTCACTTTATCCTGCCCGCATAATAAAGAAAAAAACTGCCAGAATTGTTTTATTATACAGTAACTTACAATTCAAATTCTGGGTTTGCAACTATTCCGTTCAGGAATTACTGAACGAAAGGTTCTTCTTATATAATAATATTCAAAATAGCATACACACGAGAAAAACGTGAAATTGGATTTACATAATGGGCATAAAACGGTGGGAATGTAATGGAATTGCCGCTGTGGACTGACTGACGGCTTGCAGGAATTGGATTATATGAAAAACTGGTACTGTTGCTCCCATGTACAACTTAAAACCTCGCCTTGTTCCTCGAAAGGGTAGATAGAGCGCAACAAGTTATGATGTGAGAAACGAGCATAACAATTTTACAGAGGCTTTGGTAGCATAAACATGTTTTTCTAGGGTAAAAGTGCCGCTATAAATTTTAGGAGACCAAAAGTAGCCTATATCCTTCCCAGGGTCTCAAATGATCTCCATACCAAATTTCATTAAAGTCCGTTCAGTAGTTTTTGAGTTTATCACTGTTGAATAAAGATAAATTTAAAGGTTTGTATAATGTCTTTATAAACACATCTTATATATATTGTGAATCTAAAGGTATCCTTGTAAACGTTTCTTGTTTCTTTTGGTTTCCGCCGTGTGGCGTTGTTTTTTGCCTTGTGTCAAAATATATTGTACAATTCGTTTAGCGTACGAATTAATATATGTGAATTAAAGAAATCTTACTAAATTTGATTTAAATATAGTCATAACCCAACAATCACGTTCAAACAAAAAAAATTGGTGGCAGACTTCGTTTTATACGTAGTGAGGTAAGAATAAAACATGGTTTAATAATAATTTTATAGAGTCTGGCACTCGATATTGCCTTTGTCTTTCTTAGTCTTTGTTTTCCATTTAAGTTTCCTCTCTATTGTTAGTGGAATGATCGCGATGAATACCAAATGCCGGCTTTACGCCACTCCACTTCGCAGTCTCGAATTTGAAACGCAAACATAGTCTAATCAATTCTATTCCATGTTTCCTTACAAATACATGAGATTATTCTGTACCATTCTAATATTACTAATATGAAATTAAATTTTTGTTTAAATGTTTGAATGTTTGTTAAAAGTAAACGCAGTAACCGTTGAACCGATTTGGATGAAATTTGCGACACGGATAAACTTTGACCTGGATTAATATACAAGGTACTTTTTGTCTCAGTAATTAGGTCCCATGGAATATATTTCAATTTGTAATCTAATGTTTGAAGTAGATGGCACTGGCATCGAATAAATCTCGCTATAACATCTCGACAGTCATTAGGGCTTTTTCTCGCTGGATAGGTTTTACACGTGGACGAAGACACGAACTTACTTCGATTATTTTGGAATGGGTATAGTTAAAAAAGAAATTGGCTGTTATAACGGTAATTTACTCCTTTGGCATATATTTTAATTTGTAATCTGATTTTTATAAGTAGATGGCACTGGCGTCGAATAGTACTATGACATCATGGTAGTCATTAAAAGATTTTTCTATTTGGAAAGGCTTTACACGTGGACGAATACGCGAACCTAATTTGATTATTTCCGAATGGATATAGTTATAAAGAAATTGGCTGTTATAGCGTTCGAAGACTACGTATCAAGTATCTACTATCTACTTTAACCGAGTTGATAAACTCACGCGCCAGTGACCAATCCATTGAATCTTTCCACGTTGATGTGCCTTGCGGGGGTGTAAATGGTGCATATTTATACTTACGATTCGAAATACCTAAAGGTTCGAAGTGTGTAAGAATGTAGAGGATGGACAATAAGAAACAAATCTTTTGCCGAACCGATTGCCAGCCACCCATACTCTATCTCCCGATGACCCACCCGAGATTGAAGCCACAATAATTCGTAACCTTCTATTGCGATATTAGAGACTTCAGACTCGCTCTTATAATTATCAGGCTACAGGGTATCTTCCTTATTTTTCCTCTCGTATTCCGTTGTCTCGATGATCTCGTTGATACCCATATCAACACGCTGTTGCGTATTAGCCTAAGTAAATGGAGGCTATACCATAAAGAGAGCCTCGACCTACTGACCCAATTTCTATTCTAATTTCATTATGGCGAGTGGCAATTTCGATAATTTATTCAACAGCCATTTGTCGTATTGAATTTATCCTACAATCTAGAAAAGTTATGTACACTAATGTCGACAAAAAACGAAACAAACCCTATATCCTACATATTGCTTACATCTTTTTCCTAATCTATAATATCTATATCGTCTGTATAATGTTCCCTACGTCAATAAGGGTGATGGCATCAATTGTATATTTTTAAGTATTCTTGATGGCCTACTATCAAACAAGAAAATATGTCACCTCATACAAAAATATTCACCGCCCTTAAACACGCATAATAGTAACGAAACAAGAATGCTAGTTTTAAAGAAAAATAATGGAAATCAGGAAAGAGATTTTAGTCTCCAGAAATGTCAAAGACAAAAATGTTGCGCAATAAAGACTTCCTACATAGTAAACACGTGTATTCCAGTTTAGAAACATTCCATCATGCAATCAACTATTCGTGAACAAAAAGGAAATTTGGTCAAACTAGTTCGCAAACTAATTTTCATTGCAGAATGTTTGATGAGAAAACTACTATTTCGACACGTTGGTAGTGAAGTTTATGTACAAAAATAAAGTTTGTGTACAAAAATAAACACCTATACATGAGCTACGGCGATGTGACATCATTGCAACTAATGGTATGTGAAGAGATGCCCTAAAATATGAGGACCGTCAAGAGATTTTTGTTCGTTGTTTGAACACGCTAATCTCAGGAACTACTAAACCGATTCTGAAAATTGTTTCACTAATAGGAAGCTACGTTACTCCTGATGAAGTTTTCCCTGAGACTCGACGGGCTTCACCGCTCGGTGTTATAAAATTCGTGCCACTGCGGATCCTGCCTTGCAGGAGTTGTAGTGGTGGGTGTGAGGGCGGGAAAGTCTCTACATTACTCTTGAGTGTTATAGACTACTTTTTATGAAGGGCAAATATAAAGCAAGACGTTTAATTTATATTTTTGAAACGGCAATCCATTAAAATTTATTCATTTACTCTGAATAAGAACAACGAAATGATCAGGGAGTCATGTCGTTATTCAATAATATACACACAGTTATATAGAAAGCTAGACAATCTCAGTAGCTTCCATTCCTAGCTATTTCGGTGTTACTTTATTAAGAAAATAAGAATCAGTCTCCTGGCGGTACGTTACGCCCCATTAGCAAGTTGGTTGGTAGTAAAAGCCGGTATTCCAAACTTATGCAGACGTTCGTAAGCCTTCTTGTCGGTTGTTTTGCGGTATTACTGTGGTCACTAGTGTATAAAAATAACTAAGACTTAGCTATTAAATACTAGCTTTTGCCTGCGACTCCGTCCGTATGAAAGTTTTTCGGAGATTAATATTTTCCACAGATAAACAGCCTATTGCACTCATGAATATCGTAGTTTGCTTTTAGTGAAAATCCAAAATCGGATAAGCAGTTCCTGAGATAAGCGCGTTTAAATAAACTATTCCGCATATTTGTATCACTACATAGTATAAAACAAAGTCGCTTTCTCTGTCCCTATGTCCCTATGTATGCTTAAATCTTTAAAACTACGCAACGGATTTTGATGCGGTTTTTTTTAGTAGAGAGAGTGATTCAAGAGGAAGGTTTATATGTATAATAACATCCATTAAATAGTGGAGAAATACTGTTATGTTATACCTGTGCGAAGCCAGAGCGGGCCGCTATGTTTTATATAGAACGTTCACAGTTTTTCTGTAGTGTATTTATTATCACCATTGCACCCGTGCGAAGCTAGGGCAGGTCGCTAGTAGATAATAAAACGGAAGATTTTGTATATTTATTAGAATGCACGCATATTAAAAAAATATACACGATATTGAAAATTCTTAAGCAAATGAAAGGTTACATTTTGCCTGTGCTACAATTTATATACCTTAAACACAGGCTTACGCGAGCAAACCCAAACAGAAGCTAATATTTAGCTATGTTATATTAATATCCACAAAGGGTACCTTTTATACCAAAAAGGGTAGGCGTATGCGCAACTTGTGAACTCTTTAACACGTGTCTTCCGTCCCATGATGTGATAAGTATGTCATATAACAAAGGTGTAGTCTATTATTTAAAAAAATACTTGCTTATCGCTTATCAACATATAAAAATAAGTGTAATGAGGTCTATGCCACAGCGTTCTATTACCTAATCTAATATTGTAAATGCTGGTGTAAATATTTTGCTGATGTATTTTATATCCACCCGAATAGCGACCACCGAAGACAAGGTGTTAAAACCCGCCATAGTGGCCCACGTAAGTGAGCCTGTTTCCGACATCAGCCCATGTATATCCGGATCCAATAGGCCGGCATAATTGTTTCGACTGCCGAGGGGTAATCATTGCTCGTTAGTGAACATTCTATTGAACCCCACTCCACTTACCATCAGGTTAGGTAGAGTGACTTTGCTGTGCCCGAATAAAAAAAAGATGGTGTTATGGATTGTTACAGTTAATTAGGGACTTCTTAGCGAGAAAGGCTTGTCATGCAAACGAAGCCGCGAGCAATACCTAGTTTACCATAAATATTAAGACACTAAAACACAGACTTTCGTCGTATATCTCCATTATTCCAAGAGATTACACTCGTAAAACTAAATCTAGCATACAATATATATCGTCATACCAATATCGGAGCTAGACTATTTGATTTCGCTACCCAAGTACCTTGGAAGATTAGTACGGATGTGACAAATGAAGCGAGAAATAGACCTTGTTTTAAGGACTTAGGATATTACTTGCGCTGTATTAGAAAAAGGTTTATACTGAACTGACATGGTTAGAGACATTATGTACTTATCCTGAATTCGCAGGAGGTTGTGCAACATTAAGTTGAATAGCAGTTAAAAATCATTCTTCTTTTTGTTTACTATGATACTAATCAATGGTATAGCAAGGGATTTTATCCAGGATGGGCAGGAATTAAAAAAAATGCTAGCCGAATTTATGAAAATGCGTGCAATACGCCAGGCTTATGTAAGCCCAATAATTTTTGTAGGTAGGACACTGCACATCTACGCCTACGCTCATGACTCTACTTCAAAATGCACTCATAAAAACACACTTTATCATGTTGCAAAGACGATGAAGACAACTGCGTCTTGGGAATACATTTACGCAGGACTCAAACCCATCATTGGGATTCTATAGTATATCGCGTATTATAAATAATATTATACAAGTAACGAATTTGGTGCATAGTAAAAATGAAACATATTTTTGGTCCGAATTTACAAAATCATTCCAATGTTTTATTTATTTGAATCAGCAGACTACAAAGTTTAGTATTTGCTACACATACTTGACCACTCTTCTAACATATTCAAGGCGGTCGGTTTAAAGTACTATCAGAAACATCAGAGAAATTAACTTGAATACAGGCTTTTTATTTTCAATCACATTTCAAAACTATTATTGACATGACCTTCAACACTCTCCTTCTTTCTATTCCACGGCAGATCCCACAGCTTATGACTCCTAGCCAATGCTTCTGAATCCTCAAAGGTATGCGGCATCTCCTTCTTCGCTGTTTCTGGTAAAGCAAATGAGATGACACCTCCAAGTCCCGCTATTAATGCAACCACCGCTAACGGGAGCCAATATCGGAAGATCTTCAAATATACTATGTACGGGGAAATGACGTTTCCTATGAACCCGCAGACGTGAACGAATGCGGTTCCAGACCCTCTGACAGGTGTTGGTAAGATCTCAGCAGCCCACTGCATCGTAGCATTGTATGACATGTTCACAAAGAATCTTGCTATCACAGCGCATATTACCGATGGAAATCCAGCGCCCACGCCAACAGTCAAAAAAGTAAAGATACAGCTCAGTGTCATGCAAGTTATAGCCATCCATCTGCGTCCCATCCAGTCCATAATGAAAGCCACCACAAGCAACGATGGGAATTCAGTGAATGACACCACACTGAATGATATGAAGAAGTCGAAATCCAACTGTCCTATACTTCGGACCAGGCCATCAAAGACAATGGTGCAGCACATGAACAGGAGACATATTAGTATAAACATCTTTCTTATCGATGGCCTTTTGAGAATCTCCATATAACTTTGTGACTCTGGAGATTTCTGATTTGCAATCGAAATTTTAAACTGTTCTATCAGCTTTGGCGGTATCTCTTTCTTATTCACTCGACTTATCGTTTCTATCTTTTTAATAGCATCATCAACTCGTCCTCTAGAGAGCAACCATCTCGGGCTTTCAGGTATAAATAAAGGTGAAAATAGCCCTAACGCTAATGGCACACTAGTGACTAAACCGATTGTCCACCAATGTCCACATAGCAACGCTAACCACGGCAGTAAAGTAACAGGAACGGAGTAAAACAAAGCAAACGACAGATTAGCTAAAAGAGTTTTATACCTCGGAGCAACGTACTCTAACACTAGGAGATATGCCATCATCATGCAGTTGTCATAAGAGATGCCCATAAAAAATCTACACGCAGTGAATTCGGCGAAGTTTCTTGCAAATATACTTATAAGTCCGCCTAGGCATCCAATTAAATTGCTGATGACTATAGCTGGTAGCCGTCCAAATCTGTCAGCTATCCATCCAATAAGAAATCCTCCAACTATGGATCCCAGAAAAAATACTGATTGAGCCGACGCTTGATAACTATCTTTGTCACATACCCATCCCAATTCACTTGATATGGTGGGGTAGGGTATCTCTGTCTTATTGAACTCCCATCCATGCTGACATGGTATCGTCCTCCATGATTCATCTGGTCTTTGCCCAGTTTCCAATAATTCAGTCCAATTGGCTTCATACATGCTGCATTGCGAATACCCGAATAGAGAATCATTTGTTTTTGGTATGGCGAAGGATCTTCTCTCTATGTCTGTCATGTTGGCAAGTTCGGGCACCCAACACCAATGGTTCGACGACGTCTCTGTCATGAACAGCTGAGAGAAGTAAACAAATACTCCGAATACGTAGAAAGGGAAGGTTGCAATGAACAACAGAAATTGGTAGCGACCGAACTCACCAGCAGATGACAGTAGTTCATCATAATCAACGACATCTTTGTCAGTTTGTGTCTCGCGGGCCTCGGCTTTGGGCCTTTCCTTCGCGACGTCCATTTTTGGACCTATTGATCTTATTGATCTGTCTCGTTTTGTAAACTTTATTAAACTGTGTGTTACCTAATATTTCACTCGCCTTATATAATTTTCCAGTGGTAAAATGATAACGTTCTAAATCTGTACGTTTAGTTTGTTTAAGGATTTGACGGCTGTCGGTTGTTTATGACGCACATGATGTATTGTTTAATAGTTTAGGTAATTTTCCAATGTTAAGAACATATTTGCTGTGAGATTTGCAAAAACCCATATTTCCCAAATTTTCATTAATATGTTCATGGATTCGGAGAATCCCACATAATATGCAATCAAATATTACGTTGTGTAATTTTGTTACGTATTAAAAGGTGAATGTTGCCACTCAGAAATTCAATCTTTAATACAAAAAACTCCAATTAACTCAATAATAATCACAGTACAGATGGGATTAATTAGCCAATGAAACTAGTTACGTAGGTCATGAAAGAAACCTCATAGCAGCGGGCTGCTTAATCCCAAATGATAGGCCCGAGATAGCTTATAGAGTTCTTGTTCACTTTCCTCGAATATCAACTTTCTTACATGTATGGTAAAATACTCTATCTTAGGTTTTATATAATTTTTTGACATTGCATGCTTCAGATAGACGAGATAGTGCATAAAAACAAAATAAGCAAAGACTTATTTATTTATTTAGCACTTCATATAAATGTATACAGGCGGACTGTACAAAGATCGTGTTTGTATTTATGTTTAAATGTAATAATATACATTTTTGACGATGAGCTCAACTCAACCAGTTAAAATAAAGCAAAAGACGTTATAAGAAAAATATTTATTCACATACGACGGAAAACACTTATAATAAAAACAACATTTTATAGAGGGATCGGAATTTAAATAATTTAAAAACAAAACCAAATCCACCAAAAAGTATTTACGTCGCCAACACTCGTTTTTTTAATTTTAATATTTTACTTACGTGGTTGAGTACTGGCTCATCGTCAACATACATAATTTGTCCAATGTGGATATATCAAGTCGTTTATTGAGTTATAAAACATTAATTAGATTCATTAGACTATTGAGTTATAAAACATTAACATTAATTATTAAGCGAATTTACTCAACTTCATCCATACTTTTGTGGATTAATTATACAACTTTTTTGAGATACTAATAAGACAATATATATACTAACAATCAATGAAAAAATAATTCCTAACCGAATTTCGGCCACGGCAGCAAATCTCAACGGAGATCAGCCAGGTACACAGGAAATATTACAGTACACAAGTGTGTGCGCATTACACAGGTGTACTCTCTATTCCTTCACTCTCATGGTCCGGCGTGACGGCAATCCGACATAACCAGGGAGAGATTAGGCGCAGAACCAACGGCTTTACGTGCTTTCCGAGGCACGGGGGTATCATACCGCCAACTTTCTGGAACCGAACTGTTACTGAATAATTTTTAGGATGGGCAAAACCTAGTCACAATTATTTTGGCCCGACCCAGAATTCAAATCCAGTACTTTAGTGCGATAGTCGTACTCGTATCCAATTACAAAACCGAGACAGACAAAACATTCAATAAATAGCAATTGAGTACAAATATGTTTTCATGTATTTGTTTTCCAGTCGTTTGCCACGGGAAGTGTGCTCTAGGGAAATTTAATTTAGTCAATATAGAGAGAGTTCGAGTCCCGACGCGACGCTATGAACTATCGTCTGATTAAAACTTGAGATAAACTATGAAGTCTTGATGGACCTTACAATGATTACTTTTAGGTAATGGAGAAACGGGCCTCCTCTACTACTGAGAGGAATTAGGCCTTAGTCCACCACGCTGGCCTAGTGCGGATTGGTAGACTTCACACACTGTCAAAATTCCTATAGAGAACTTCCTAGGTATGCAGGCTTCCTCACGATGTTTTCCTTCACCTTTAAAACAGGCGATCATTCACAAAGAATACACACATAATTTTAGAAAAGTCAGAAGTGTGTGCCCTTGAGATTTGAACCTGCGGACATTCGTCTTGGCAGTCCGTTCCACAACCAACTAGGCTATCGCCGCTCTTTCAATACATAAACGTTCTCATCTTCCTTAGTGTATTTATTTTTTGTTACATCTAGTACTATAAAAAAAACCGGTCGAAGAAAAAAAAATTGTGGACGAGGATTGCAAGCGTTGTAGAAATTTTTCGCCTTTAAAGACATAGGATGATATGTTAAGTAGACAGCCAACTCTTATTAGTTCGAGAATTTGATAAAGTCATAAAAAACTCTGGACATAATAAGACTTAACATCTCATGTCTCAGGATGGCCAGCGCAATAGAATACCAAACAATACTTTGTAATTCAAGGTGTTGGATGGTGTTTCTACTATTTATAGGCGGTCGTATCTCTTATCATCAGGTGCACATCAAGCTCGTTTCGTCGTCAATAAAAATATACATTTCAGAAAGTAACTATGAAATCTGAACTTTTTCCTCCTACAGTTTTTACGCCATAACTTCGCTTCCACCTTCCAAGAGACTCAGCCCTTAACTCGACAGGTCGCACGTGACACCGTTAAGTCTCCATTAATGTTCCACTTTATAACTTTCCTATATGTTATATCGAACACTTGTTACAAATTGGTGAAGTTATGAGTTTTCTTGATACTTTGCTCCACAGGGAGTAACGGAACTAGTGTAGCTTCAGTTCCGGCCGCAAAAACCATGCATTGCGCGATTTGAGCCAAGTTTCATATTTATGCTTAGTGTTTGTATGGCCTGATTTTATCAAACCATTTTATTTATTTATTTAAAACACTTTGTACTTGTGGTATATTGTTGGACTTAATGCAAGGGTATTCTTTACCAGTCCACGTTGGAGTGGTACAGAGATAGACGGAGGCAAGTGTAAAAAAGGATAGCAGTATAGATAAAACAAATGTACATATAATTATATATTAAATATTAATGTATATACATAACCATATACATGAATAAATAAGTACACAAATAAGGTAACAAGAAAAGTCGGCTACTTCAGTAACAATAATTGTCGAACTCTTAAATACAAATTCTTATTATCAGAATAAGTGAAAACTAGTACATATTTATAGTAAATCTATTTTCCATAAGGGTGACTAACAAACTGCTGAAATATATTAAAAATATACTGTCTGTGGGAGACTCCACCTGCAACAAGAAACGATGTACTTGACGGTTTAACAAATATAGACTTTATTGCGATCTTGCGTTATATCCAAAGTTGTTTAAAGTTCTGGCCAAAAAAAAAGCGACAACGAATGTTTAATATACACCCCCCTCATAATCGTCGGTGTCTGATACTCTCCCATTGAGCTTCCTGAGCCGCGGTTCGTAACCCGTTATTGGATTGCCCTCAGCATGGTCACTTAATTTTGCAATGGTTGCGAGCCTAAAGCGCTCACCAATAAGTTCGGTATGTTTGTATAAGCTAACCCTTGTCAGGGCCCCACGCCTGATCAAATAGCAGGACAAACGTATCAAATAGCATAGCATGGGAGTGGGGAGCCCCATCCTCAACAACATAATTTCGAACCACAATAGTGATGCTGCCGCAATATTGAATAGATAAATGACCCATACCATAGATAGTCGAACTATATGAGAAAAATAAACCCCTTGTCAGGCCAACAAACGTACAGTAAGGAAAAAAAATCCCTAAAGGTGAATAAACTTTTACCAGTGTTTAGGGTCGAGAAGACATTAATGAAGTCAATTACTAATTTAAATGTTTATTGGTTAAGAATTTTTATGTCTTTTATTTCCTAAAAGTGAACAAATTATAAATAGAAGCATTTTATACGTTCCTAAATGTACTTAAATTAAATTAAATATTCTGTCAGAGCATGAGATATAACATTTCCATGAAAAATTTAATATGTGGAGGTGTAGGGTAAAATTTTCCAAAAAGGAACCCGACGGAACATACATATACCTAGGTACTAATATGCATAAATGCGGTTTGCAATGGCCCCATCGCCACTGATGTTCATCATAGTTATTATTTAAAAGAAATAAAGAAGAAGAAATAAATTTATTTTCCAAAAAGTTACACTTCTTGTAACAATTAGCAACGATGTCCACAGTAGGCTATGCTTGTATCGTGGACATCAAACACAAAGTTAAATAGGACAAACCATATACCATCTAAATTGCAATAGTAGTACATAAATTTGAATAAAATTAAAAAGGAAAACAAAAACAATAAAAATTCTAACACAAATAAATAATTATACAGAAATTTAAACTAAAAACACAGTTGAAAAATGTATAGTGGACGACGATTTACCCAGAAAAATATTGTTTGTGCTTTTCACAACGTTAAATATTCTGTCTATGTTACGAAAGCCAAAGAGTGCGTCATATATTTGTCCCTCAGTGTAATAGTTGTAATATCCGGGATTCAGCGGCGGTTTACGATGATTGTGTGCCGAACCTTACTGTCGAACTACAAATATTAACACCTCATCACCTTTCGATTCCTATTTTCGCCACCATTTTATTTCTTGTTTGACATTTTTCAATTTATTCGCCTGTTAATACATGGTATTCAGTATTTTCAACTTAGAAGACTTACCACTGAAAACTAATGGTTTAGACCGCCCATTACGCGAAGAGATATTGATGTTATTGGCTGGTATTTTTGTTAATAAAATAGTTTACAATATTGGTACACTACAATTAGTGAGAGGAAGCCAAATATGAACTACTAAAATAATACTCCTACTAAAAAAGCGAAAACCAATGCTGAAAATATTAAATATAATATCACGGAAAATCATTTTATCAATTTTCAAATGCTTTGAGTCGTTTATTACGGGTCAGCAAATAAAGAGTTGGCAACACAGGTGTTGGTGGTGGTGGGCAGAGTTATAAGGTTGAAGGTTTAGTAACGTTCCACCGACAGCTCCAAACTTCGAGTCAAAGGCGATTCGAAGTTTTGAGCTAGATTAATTATATGATTTATAGTTTTATTTCGTAAAGTGATTCCCTACAATGCGGTGTCCGATAAAGTTGTAAACTGGACACCTGTCATATGAAAGAATATAAACTTATCAAACTGAAAGTGCTCTTATTCCACCTTCTCCCTTGGGAATAAAACTTGAACTCACGTATTATGTTCCAGATATAAAGACTTTTAGTTAAAGAAACTCCACTAAAGGATCTGACAAGAAAAACGTAACTCTTTTTATTGACGGCTCGGTAAAGTTGAATTGCTAAAAAATTACGACCGATAAGAGATAAACATACAGTCGGCACACCGTTCTGCTTAATAGCTTCTTCACGCTTCCCTTCAAGTACTCCAAGTTGTAGGAAAGAGGGAACCTATGCTGGCAAACTGGTCCACACCTTGATGGTGCGGCAGAATTATGAAGTACTGAACGATTTTGTTCGAGCCGGGATTGGGGCCACAAAGCTGTGATTTTGGAAACCAGTACGCTTGGTTTTATTAATAAAATAAAGGATAGGATAACATTAACAATTCTTTAGGTTTTGGCGCCACTGTAAAGGAACAGATGGTTACGTTTGTCTATGGAAGGGGAAGATCTCCAGTCAGCCAGACGTCGCGCAGATTGTGCAAGTGTGATTCATGATCGATGTCACCATCTACCGTGATATATATGTGTGTCACTGCATCGATCCTCTTGCAGTACCGGCGATGTTGACTAGATGGCGGTATGTGCACTAATTGTACCGCCACAACTACATTATGAAGGCCCATGTAAAGCGTTGCGAAACAAACATAAGTACAACACAACAAACATCACGTATTTATCCCCGTAGGGGTATGCAGACACGTTATCAAGGCACTCAGTTTTCGCTAATTATGTTCCATCCCATGATGTGATAGGGGGCGAGCCTATCGCCATATCAGACATAAATTCTAGATGGCTGATACTAAGCAGAAAAACCTAAATATCACTTTGCCCAACGGGATTTGAACCCAAGACTTCAGAGCGCTGCCGTACCGCGCATGCAGTGCAACAGCCACTGACACAGTCAGATAAACATAAGTAATATAGCCCACCGAGGCTGTCTAATATTTTAGTCAAGGATATATGTATGAAGGTAGCCAATGGTAAACATAAGTAATATAGAATAAACAATTTCCTCATTGTTATATGAACCGCGAGCTTCAGTAAACAAAGTCCCTAAAGGATACTCCAAACAAACGCCCCGGGACACAGTTAATTACCTGACCTGTCCCAGAATAACTGTTCTAAGAACACAAATAGAAATGATCTTGTGAAGTAACCACTCCAACGGGTTTAATTTGTGCCTTTGTTAATTCGACGTGGTGATTATGGTGAAATATCACAGCCTTAATTTTGAGGAAGGCTTTGTTGTACTCACTTACGAACACACATACTGACTAAGGGATTTTAAGAAATGTTTTCTGTTGCTCCCTTACTTAAGAATACACTGACACCTTTTATCCCCGAAAGTGCAGGTAGAGGCGCAACAGGGCCTTTATTCTCTATGACAGTGTAAACACGTAACGCGGTCGTGTTACGTTATATTCGTGAAATTTGCGTGGAATGGTATTCTGTATGTCAATTACTATTGACTTAAACGCGACGCGGTGCGTTACGTGTTTGTTACGCACTGTCAGAATAACGTGTGGCATAGAGTATAAGGCCCCAGGTGCACTCACTTTGCGCATTGTGTATTCTGTCCCATGCTGTAGTAGGGGGCAAACTCTTGCCACAACGATAACGAAAAACCCAAATTTGCCCGTCCCGGAATTCGTACCTTGAACCTCAAAACGGTGGCGTATCGCACATGCAATACGCTAAGGCAGTCGCTCCAACACTACTGAAATTTCACACCGCCAAACCAGATTAACAAAAATTCACGAAATTCTATTTTCATATTGCTTAGGCCACATATACGTCTTATAGTGTTAATTATTGCATCATTCACGACAAAGTATGTGTAGCCATCGCGATAAATTTGACAAATACATGCATTGTGGCATTTGACATCTGATATTTAATATTTGATTTTAATATATCGCCTTATTGAATACCATCACGCCTTTTCCCCTTTTCAGCGGTAGGCATAGATTTAAAATATATACATTTCGCAAATTTCGGCCTATTAGCAATAATAATGAGCAGAAAAACCTCAAAAGTGATATTTCACTTTGGCCGACCCCGAGATTCGAACCCAGGACCTCGACCAATAGATGAATCTCGCACGTAATAACTACGCCACCGAGCCTTAACTATAACAATAAATACTTTAAAATTTACCATACTAAAGCTGTAGCATAAAAAAGAAAACAACTACAAACTCAACTGAAAATAACAAGGACTAACAGACCATCCACCATTAATTAAATTCTTTGTAAACCAGAGCACCAGTCTTGACTTATTTGCTTAAGATTATTATAATTAAAATACGTCTGGCGACAGATTGTTTATCTTAGAACGTAAAACTGCTGAGAGATCTTTGAACCATATACACTTCTTTTTATTGCTTTGAATGACGAGACGAGTTTGCTATTCGCATGATTTTAAGCGATACGACCGCCCATAAACAGTAGAAACACCATCCAACACCTTGAATTACAAATTATTGTTTGATATTCCACTGTGCTCGCCATCCTGAGACATGAGATATTATGTTTTATATGTCCATAAACAATGACTACAATGTCCTTCAAACTGGAACACAACAGTGACTACACACTGATACTTGGCGGCAAAAATAGACATTGCGGTGGTACCTACCCAGGCGGATTCTCACATATGAAAGACCGCACATATGATAGTACTTGGAAGTAAACCGGAAATTTCGTATCCCAATTATAATAGTCCTCATAATTCAGCACAAGTCTTTATAGATACTGTAATCCAGGGGGGAACAGCTGCCCTACCCTGGCCATAGTAACGTCCTAGCATACGCTTTTTGTCTCCCAAAGGATAACAAGTGCACCTACTTTTCTCTATACTTATAACGTCGCATGTTCATAGGATCAACGTCATATCGGGCACTAATTCCAGATTGGTAGAAAAACTTCATTATCTCTTTACCCAACCCGGGAATCAAACCCAAGTCGTACCACAATTCAACTGCGATATCACTACATAGTATAAAACAAAGTCGCTTTCTCTGTCCCTATACGTATGCTTAAATCTTTAAAACTACGCAACGGTTTTTGATGCGGTTTTTTTAATAGATAGAGTGATTCAAGAGGAAGGTTTATATGTATAACAACATCCATTAAATAGTGGAGAAATACTGTTATTTTGTTATGTTATACCCGTGCGAAGCCAGAGCGAGCCGCTATGTTTTTATATACAACGTTCACAGTTTTTCTGTAGTGTATTTAGTATCAGCATTGCACCCGTGCGAAGCCGGGGCGGGTCGCTAGTAGTCCATAAAGTCCCTGCCAGTCTTGACTTATTCGCTCTATTATAATTAACACACGTCTGGCATCAGCGAGTCGTAGATTATCTTAGTGACTACTCCCCTCTACTAATGACGGGATCTTGTTGCTACGATGTAAGCCATTTATGTGTGGTATTAACATATCTTTATGTTCGCAAACAGACTTTAAGAATGAAGATTTTTTAATAGGTATTGTGCGTTACTAAATCATTTTTCGATTATCATAGCTTTTGATTGTTTAGCTACATGAAGTCTACTGCTGAATAGGCTTTCTCTGAAGATCCAAACAGATCTATTAGGAATGGCCTGCATCCAATTCCTGTGACCTTTATCATGATGTCTCTCCACATCGTAGGTAGGCGTCCAGCGATGTGCTTGGGGTATTCACTCTAAAAAAATTCGTTCTCTCTCTGTTCTCTTTGTTTTGCCAACATGCAAATTATATTCACAGATAAAACCACGTCACGATATTTTCCTTTACCTTTAGTTTATAAATGAATAAACTATCCCAAATGATTTACAACTGACCTGATATAACAAAGTATTTTGCACCGAAATAACTCTGAAATAACGAGTTTGAATGTACGGCGGTAAATCTTACAGTCCCGAGAGAGGCGCTCCTCGTAAACCGCAACGAAATTAATCAGAGGTACAAAGGATTCCTGAAGCTTCCTCTTGTGAAAGTTAAATTATTTTATTACATAATTAAGGTTTGTGAAGTTTAAAGGGCAGTTTGGGTATCTGGGGATGGAAGTATAGATCGGAGTTGGGCAAGTATTCTTAGCTTTTTTATAAGGTAGGTCGGTGGTAGTTCGTTTGGCTGTAGGTACGACGTAATATCTATGTCAAGCAATAATGTGAATGCACTGTTGTGTTCAGATTCGAAGGACATTGTATCGTAATCACTAGGTATTATGAGACTTAACATCTTAAATCTAAGGGTAACGAGCGCAGTGCAGTATAACGCAGTATGTAATACAAAGTTTTGTATGGTGTTGCTACTGTTTATGGGCGGTCGTATCGCTTATCAACTAGCGAACGGCATACTCGTTTCGTCATTTAATTGGAATAATAGCACAGCGACGCATACTGAACGTGATAATAATTATAGTTATACTAATCAAACTGACTAACTATACACAACTAACTACAACAGTTATCAGAATTATGCCGGCCTACGTAAAATGAGGAATGACGATCGTCGGATCAACATTTTATAAAGTGGAAAGAACAAGCACAAACAATATGATATTCAAGAAATAAAAAATTAAACAATAACATTTTAAATCTTTTGGGTTCGAAATTTGAATTAAACAATGATAATCAAGAATAACAGAGGCTATAGCCTAGTTGGTTCTGGAACGGACTGCCGAGACAAATGTCCGCAGGTTCAAATCCCAAAGGCACACAGCTCATTTTTCTAAAAAAATATGGTATTCTTTGTGAATTATCGCTTGCTTTAACGGTGAAGGAAAACATCGTGAGGAAACCTGCATACCTTAGAAGTTCTCTATACAAATTTCGAGGGTGTGTGAAGTTTACCAATCCGCACTAAGACAGCGTGGTGGACTAAGGCCTATTCTCTCTCAGTATTAGAGGACTCTCGTGCCCAACAGTGGGACAGTATATAATACAGGGCTGATATTATATTATTATTATATATAATCAAGAATATAGTAGACATTAATCCTAAATATGCCATGTCATATTATTCCACTTCATAAGCCTAGAAACAGTAATAAACGAGCGGTCACGTAAGAATTCTTTTGCAATTCATCGAAAATATCGTGAGTGACCGGAATTTTAAACGAACCCCGGTCCATTGTGATTTTCGAATTATCGTCCAACGCTCGGGATAATATGGGATAACCGAAAACAGTATTTTACGAACAAAGGTTTTATTGAAATCGAGTTTGGAAACAATAAGAGTAGACTGTTCACTGCTTGATATTTGAAACGTTTACTAGTTTAAAACAATAGAAGGAAGTAATATATCTTGAAGAATTATTATAAATCTTATTCTGTATATTTATGAAGTATCATTTCATGTAACAGAAAAACATCGAGGGGAAATATCATCCTTTAATAGGAGGACATTGTGAGAAAATATTATAATATACCTAAGAATTCTCTATAAGAATTTCGATGGTTCGGAAGTCGCCAACCCGCACTAAGCCAGCGTGGTGGACTAAGGCCTACACCTCAGCAGAAGAGGAGACCCGTGCCTGGACAGTATATAATACAGGGCTAGTATTATTATGTATCATATATATTAGATATCCCTTACATAATTCATATTGCTTATGTACTTTGGCTCTCTGAATATTGATATTTAGAATTAAACATCTTGCCACATGAAACACCTGATATTCAATCTGATAGTTGAGATTTGATCTCAAACCCGTACCCGATGATCTATGTACTATGTATATCATATAACTTACTTACCCTTTTGCCTTTTCACCTCGGATTTCCTAACTCTGAATATTTTTAATCGAAAGTAGTTGTTCGTGAAAATCTGGCTTATAATTAATTCACTTCATGGCAAATTTTTCTCGGAGAAATATACAGAACATGTTTCCAGAAAATATATAAAATTTATGCAGGAAAATCAGTAAAAACTTAAAAGAAACGCTATACGTATACTTAAATGGAGTATTCAGCATAATCGTTCAAAGAATAACATTTATTCCACACATAAATATGTAGGGTGTTACATTCCACGATGGTGAATAAGATTATGCAATGCCAATTACTTCTACACTTTTTTAATGGGCGTAACATAGAAAGGAATAAACATTTTCAATCCCTCCAAAACTTAATAATTGAAGTAAGAATTTAACATTTATAAATACATAAGGTACTGAAGTTAAACCAACCTCGCATAGTTCAAATTCCGTGTTAGCAAACGGTATCTCAGCAAATAAACACGAGATCAAAGCGTAGAGCAATTAAGACCCTGTGTTCCGAGATATGTGCAGACACATGTCGAGTTTGCTAAACATGTTACGGTCTAACCACTTTCTTAGAGGAAAACTTATTAGAATATATTTGAACGTAAAGTATTAAAATTACCGTTGGTCTAGTCGCTGGGTTATAAAATGTGACGAATCAAATTCGATTCTCTGGTCTGGCTTTTAATATTTCGCCAGATTTAATGCCTCTAAGTTTGTAAACGTTGCCTTTGTTAACATTGAAAATTGGTATTTAATGTTTACTCTTACCTAAATCATTGTCCAAACTCATATAATCTTTATAATTAACTCGTTAAAGAATACATATTAATCTGCACAAAATTCAACGAATCACACTGTAACCTTACATCTTGAGTCAGTAAAAAAGTTTTTTCATACAAACTTTGTCCCAAAACAGTGTTAAATTTCGATAGCAAATCTGTGTGAGTAGCCAACGTTCGATGAGATGCTAAGATGAAAGTTTGAGCTGTGGGGCGCATACAAAGGTCGTCTGAAGTGACCAAGGTGGCAGACAGACACCAACGAAGCGACGATATGCTACGCGATATAACGCTTTATGCCGCTAAGCAAGCACTGTTGTATTCTGGTTAAGATATTCTGAACAAAACAATATACATGATATATATTTTTTTATATTTGTACTGCAAAGTGACCCCACGGTACCTGAATGTAAGTGGAGTGGTGTCCAATAAAATTTAGACTAACGGGAATAAACCCTCGGCAGTCAACACAATTACGCCGGCCTGTTGGAGTCGGATATACACAGGCTGTTCTCGGAACGCGACACACTTACGTAGGTCACTATGGCGGGTTTTAACACCTTGTGCACGGTGGTTGCTATCCAGACGGATATAAAATATATCCTACCACCAGCCACCACATGAATAGAAGTGATAAGTGCATACTATCGCCTAATTTCTCTCTACTATAAAAAAGTACTGCGTAAAGCAGTAAAATTACTATTTTCTTAAAACGAAAGTTTTGAAATTAATTAGATTTTTAATCACGTTCTCATGAGCATTATTAAAACGTTTGAGTCTAAGATCAATACCAGATAAACAGATAAGTTAAACATAAAACTCCTTGTTTTTGCATATCATAGCATGCTCTCAATAAAGCATGGCCCTAAGCGAGCAATGCCCTCTTTGTAGTTTGTGTTCCCTACCATGCATAAGTTAGTTCCTGGGGCAGAAACCAACGTCCCTTGTTCTGAACTACGGTTAATTCTAACGAAAATCTTCCTAAGCTATTGTTCTGAAAGGTTTTAAAAAGCTTTTGTACTTTGAGTGCTGAAGAAAAGTTTTCACTCAATTCTTTATTGATTTCTTTTGTGTTGTAGCTGTTTGAGTGGTTTCAAAGTGTTTGAAATTTTAAATTGTATATGTAAAGAACACATAAAAGAGCACATAGTCCTGATTTCTGCATAAGGTAAAAGTTGTATGTCTCGGTAAACTATCCGTTCTAATATAAATGGGAATAATATTATCTATTAACGCTGTCACCAAACAAACCAGACTATTTCGCCTTTATAGGCGACATTATTATATAACGATAACACGGCGCCATTTCGCCATCTCGTAAAGACGACGCTTCCTATACGTAAAATACAAATAGATACATATCGTTAAATGACAATTGTAAAGTTCATATTATTGGTCACATGATTACTGTTAGTTGTCAGGAAATCATCACTTTTAGCGAAAAGACTGCCTGTTATTGTACATTTACAAAAAAAAAATCTGATGCAAAATAAACCGATATCATTCATTCATTTATTCATCGATCCATTCAATCATTGTCATTCGTTCATTGATTAATTCATTAGACATCTTGTAAAGGTGATGCTTCCCATGTGTAAATACAATAACCTACGTTATATAGCTAATACCTCACATCTTCGCTAACGTTTAAACCTCCAAGCCACCGAGAGCTGTAATATTGTCACACAGTCGTGCAAATAAGACTACAACGTACACGTATTGACAATGCGATCGATGTATTAGATTTTCTTGTATTTTATTTGACCGCATTGGATCAGCGGAGATGGCTCCGAAATGAGTTTCTGAGTTCGATTTCTAGAAGGGAAAATGCAATAATAAAGGGTTGACATATTGTTTGTTGACTTCATTAGTTACCGCATAAAATCAGTTTCTGAGTTCGACACCTATGTCGCGAACGGCAGCCTTATTAAAATTGAATTTTTCTAAAGAGACATAGCTCACGTTAAATGCTGTTGTCGAAATTTGTTCTTAATATAACTGTCTTCCATCTCGTAGTAGAACAGAAACAAACTATGCGAACCGTGCCTACACTAATTGCTATATCCAAGAGCGTTGTTTTTCTTCTGGGATAGTTTCCTTTGAAGACAGAGTTAAACTTCATAAAGAAGCAGACAGGAAAGTATCATTCAGTTATAGATCACTGTCACCTTCCTTTGTTTCCTCATTCTTTTTTGAGGCAGGGCAGTACTCTTTTGATATTGTAAGTACTTGGATTCGAAGAGCATTGTTATTTGTTCATATTTGCCATAACGTGTGTCCGTCACAGCTATAATATAAAAATAAGATATTATGGAGAATTGTGAAATGGGTGAGTTACTTAAAATGATCCACAAGCTCGTTTGTCTGGCTATGGTTTAAAAAAACTTGACAAGTGAACCCACGCACCATGGGCTCCGTACAAACTAGTTTTTTATTATTAAAGTACTTATTTACGGTTTTTTTTCATTACATGAGCATACAGATTTGCTTCCTGCCTTCATGACTCTAGGTCGACGGGAACTACCCGTAGTATTGATTTCCCTATGTAATCGCACAATATACGATATAAACAGTAATATTTTTGATGACGTTTGAATTTTGATTTTTTTGAGAGTTGCAAAATACCGTAGACCCAGTAGGGTAAGCAGTAGCTTAATATGAAATTTTATTTGATACTTGTACGCATTCCTGAGAAAAAGGGTCTTGATAGATAGACAGACGGTTAACAAAGTATAATAATTTCTTATGTTCATGCGAATTTTAAACATTGAAATAAAACTTTTTCTCGACCTTTCGAAGATTTTGCAGGGTTTATGGTCACGGAGCGATCTAAAGTGTTGATCATCCGAAAAGTCAAAGTTACAAAATCTACCTAAATTTTACATTGTAAATAAATTAACCACAAAGTGATTCTAAAAGGTTTCCTTTTGGTGAACGGAACGCTAAAAACAGGTGGACAACGACGACGGTAACTGAAGTGAGTCAAACCCTCTATTACGCTTCTGTTCCACCTTATCCTTCAGGGTCGACCGTGAGCCCTTATATATTCGGTATGCATTTGAAATGTTCTAGCAATTTCAAAATAATTTGTATGGTAATGCGCCGAAAATCTAATTCGTATGCCTGCCCCGATGTTTGTTTGCTCTTTTAATTAAATACATCCAATTATAGATAGATATTTACGATTCTAAATCTAAATAAGTAAATACATTTTTAGATGGTTTTTAACATTGAATTTAAATCGACTTACCAAGTTCGTGTGGAGTTACTATTCAGTAAATTGAGTCAGAGGCAGTCGTGATGCCATCAGGCGAGCGCCTTGCTTATGTCATTAATATGACAAAATACATGTCGTGTTACGATCAAGCAGGAACTTGGACATGAATCACTATAATAAAATAATAATAATAATATCAGCCCTGTATTATATACTTGCCCACTGCTGAGCACGGGCCTCCTCTACTACTGAGAGGGACATGAATCACTAGTAGTACAATATATCTGCCCAGATAGCGACCACAGTACACAAGGTGTTAAAACCCGCTACAGCCCACGTAAGTATGTCGCCTGGGATCAGCCTGTGTATATTCGGTTCCAACAGGCCGACATAATTGTGTCTGCCGAGGGGTAATCATCTCTATTCATTCTATTGGACCCCACTCTACTTACCATCAGGTACAGTGGGATCACTTTGACGTGCATGTCCAAAATATTATGTCATCCTTAGTGTATGGTCTGAGTTAGCATTTTATATATGTAAAATGTATTATATTCCCAATTTCTCTTAACTCAGACAAACCTCAAATATCTTATAGTTTGCTTTATAACAACGATATAGTTCTATCAAATCTTAAATTGTTAGCAGCGCACAACACTGCAACACACTAACTAAAGTAACATTGTTTCAAAACAATTGCATTCATGCGCCGCCGTCCATACACGAGGCGCTTTATTTCATCCAACACTAACGAATATATTGTTCTAACCTACGAGTAATATTCATGGAAAATAAAACAAGTGGCACTCGATATTCTGTGCATACCCCTACATTATACACCCCAAATGTGGAAACCGCGGTGTATAATTTGTAATACTTAAATGACAAAGTGCTTTATTGGAAATTTTGTTATTCATTCTGCGTTGATCGTATAATTATAAAACGTAGGAACATATTGTAACTTTACTTTTCGGATAACGAACACCTCAGTCCATGTGACCATGAACGTCGCAAAGTCCTCGAAAGTTCGGGAGAAAATTATTATATAAATATAAAATCCACGATAAAATTCGAAAACTTCAATTTCAATGTATAAGATTCGCGTAAACAAAAGAAATCATTAAGGTTCACGTTCACAGACATCTTCACAATTATTCATAAAAAAAAAAACCTTATAGGAAAAAAGTGGAATATATATATTTTTCGGCTCCACTGTAAAGTCGATATTTGCCCCTCACGATAGTTTACATTTCCATGATATATATTTATAATAAGAATGTTGCATTTCACCGTTACTTTTCATGCAGTCGTCTGAATTCTATTGGGAAATCCACTCACGTGCAATCATAATGTACGTCGCCTACAAACCCATGGCGCGTTCCGAATTACTTCCAACAGCATTTTTTATTACACTTGTACATCATACCGCGTTATATTTCAAGTGACACGACCCCGGGCACTTCAAAAACATCGCAGTCAAAAGTGTTGTAAATATGGTATATGTTCTTAGTAATTAAATAAAGTTAGTAAAAAGATGTTATTGACACGAGTGTTTATTTCGGACTAAAAGGGAAGTAACTATGGCAAACAAAATACAATTAGTTCTAAAAATAGAACATATAAAAATTATAAGTCACGACGAAGGTTACAATCTCCAACAGCCGCCCTTAATCGCAGTTGTGACAGAAACAAAACAAATAAAATAATTAAGTTTCTAAACCTAAGTTAACTACACATCGTTTGTGTGCTAGAGGTCCGAGGGCCTTCGTTAGTACATCAGCAGGCATATCGTTACTTTTTATATATTCTAACTTAACAATATTATTAGATACCTTTTCCCTAATAAAGTGAAACCTAGTATCTATATGCTTCGTCCTGCTGTGGTGTACAGGATTTCGAACAAGATTAATGGCACTTTGGCTGTCAGAAGCTAAGTTAATTGAACAAAGTATACCTGTTATCTCGTATATAAACCGACGTAAGTAACACGCTTCCTTCGTGGCAGACGCTAATGCCATATATTCTGACTCGGCCGAACTTAACGCAACAGTAGGTTGCTTCTTGGATTCCCATGATACTGGACCTCCACTTAACTTGTAAACATAACCGGTGTATGACCTTCTGTCGATTGGACAGTTTGCCCAGTCTGCGTCACAAAAACCCTTTAAATGGTTCTTCATTCTTATGACTTGACCATCCGTTCTTCTTGCCATATTATTTTAAACTAATGGAGTATCCACGGTCTTACACTCCTTCATATTAAACTTTTCTAATATAGAAAGAATATAATTCAGAGATCTTTTAATGAAAAATATCTCGACAAATCTTCTCAAAATTCAAATTCTTGACAGTGTCAAATGTCAAATTAGATTTAAAGAAGACTATTATGTCATCAACAAAATTCCCAATATCATAAGTTCTTTACCATAGAGTTTGGTAGTTTAATTTTGTAAATCCATTTACATGGCATAACCTTTTTTAGGCTTATCTACTAAATTCCATGTATGGAGTTTCATTAAAGAACTATACTCACCAGCCATATTATGGTGCCACTTATCAGCATCATCGGCATGAGTAGCTTCGTAATATGTCGTAGGTTCATTAGAATCTACCATTGACGTATTGTAAGCTTTATAAAAATTTGTTGGTTTTCTGTCTCTGGAAGGGTATCTGCGCTCAGGGTGCGATTCCTGTTCCAAATTCGCTGTCTCTTCTTCCACACTAGGCATCCTTAAGTCACTGAGAGACTCTCGCTCTTCCAGAGTCACTGACTCTTTTGCACTTTCTAGATTTACTGGTAAAGTTGCTTCAGCCGCCGGGCTGATACTCTCATCACAGTCATAGAATTGACAGTCATGATCAAACTCAGACTCAATCTCTTTTTGCTCATCAAATAACAATATAGATTCTGACTGTGCGACAGATTGCTTCTGCTTTAGCGCTGTAAAGCAATTTTCAAAAAAAGGTTGCATCTCTGGATATAATAACTTTTCGTGGGTTAGCAGGGTCCCTAAAAATATAAGTGCCTGGATTTTCAGAATAACCGACGAAAATTGCTTCCTGTGCCTTGACATCTAATTTCTTCCTGTGACACGAAGGTATATGGACTAGAGCTCTACAACCAAATACTTTTAGATGGCTAAGATCACCTTTTCGTCCATACCATTTGTCATAAGGAATTTGTCCACCTAAGGCTCGATGAGGAGACCTATTCTTAAGGTAAATGGCAACTTGGAATGCATCTTCCCAGAATGCTTTCGGTAGTGAACTTTCAGCTAGCAACGTTCTTGCCTTTTCTGTAACCGAACGATGGGTGCGTTCCGCTACTCCAACTTGCTGAGGACTATAAGGCGTCGTTGTTTGATGTTCAATACCTTTTGAAGCAAGATAATCAACAAACTCTTTATTCACGAACTCCTTACCTCCATCAGTCCTAATTGCTTTAATTGTTTTATCTAACTGATTTTCAACAAAACATTGAAACACACAAAATATATCTTTGACTTCTGTTTTAGAAGAAATAAAAATAAGCAAACACTTTTCGCGTATAATCGTCTACTATTGTCAACATATATCTATTTCCTTGAAAAGAAGTTGTAGACACCGGTCCCATCAAATCCATATGGATCAGTTCCAAAGGGAAGTAGCCCTATTAAACGCTAACCTTTTGAAAGGTTTTCTTGCTTGTTTACCTTCCACGCAAGCGATACAACTAGTTTTATCTACTCCTGTATACTTTATACCTACCTTGTGATTTTTCAGTTGGTTCATGCCTATACGACACAAATGTCCTAACCTCTTATGCCATATTTGATAACTATCCTGACAACCAGAGTGCACATCTTGTGTCAAAAATTATCCGCCACATTCTCGGAAACATTTACAGTACCATCTAAAACGTACAGTCCACCACAGGGCGAGGCATGAGCAACAGATTCACCTGTAAAATTAAAAGTATCAGATTTATAAAAGTTACATCCATTTTTATCAAAAACACAAATAAAACCCTTTTCAACAGTTTTATATACAGATAACAAACTAGCTTTCAAATCTGGTATATAAGCAACATCACTAATATTGTTGACCACGTTCTCGGGCGTGTTTATTGAAATATTTCCAATTCCGCAGCACTTAATCTGTTCTCCATTTGCGACAGTAACAGTACCTTGATTCTGTATCGAGATATTCTGAAACCAGTCCCGTCTAGAAGTCATGTGTCTAGTACAACCTGAATCTACATAAATTATGTCCTTTCTTGGGTTTCCAGAAGTATTAAGACTTGTAAATATCGTATCATTGGTATTTACCGCATTGCCTTTCTCCTTCTTGTTTCTCTGTGGACAGTCTGGTCTCTTATGTCCAGGTGTCTTGCACTCATAACAAACTATATTCTTCTTCATTGACTTAGGCTTCTTCTTCGCATGAAAGACAGAGTCTAATGATGTAGCCACATCTTTGGACATTTCATTAAGCAGTTTTGTTTTCACCAACTCTGTAGTCACGTCTACATTGCAATTTTCTAAAGCCATAATGAGAGGTTCATACCTTGGAGTTAGACCTCCCAAAAGTATTGCAGCAATAGACTTGTCCTCTATGACTACATCAATATCCGCAAGATCCTGTGCGGTTGACATAACTGCGTTAATATATAGTTCAATATTTTTGAACTCTGATAGACTCAACCTGTACAGTCTACGCTCCAAAAATAATCTTCGTCCTATTCCCTTATCTTCAAAGGCTTTTTGCAAACAAGTCCATGCCTCAGATGCAGTTTTCGCACATCTTATATGGGTTATTGCTGCACCTTCTACTGATAAGCATATCTTTGCTAATGCCTTTGCGTCTTTGCGTACCTTTGTAGAGGCAGGGGTTGTGTCTCCATTTGGGTATCCACTAATTGTTTCCCATAAATCCTCATGGATAAGGTAATTTCGCATCTTGAACTTCCAAGTCGGATATCCATCTTTTATCCTCAAACAAGGAAATGGAAAAGATGTGATCGACGCAGGGGAATTTTTCATACTCGAAACATCTCCAGATTCATGTGACATTTTCAGACTATTACTATTTCCTAGTCACACAAAAATATATTCAACTTTATTTTACTAAATAACGTGAAAAAACTAAGAACTAAGCGTTCGTGCTGATAACGTGTTGTAAATATGGTATATGTTCTTAGTAATTAAATAAAGTTAGTAAAAAGATGTTATTGACACGAGTGTTTATTTCGGACTAAAAGGGAAGTAACTATGGCAAACAAAATACAATTAGTTCTAAAAATAGAACATATAAAAAATAATAAGTCACGACGAAGGTTACAATCTCCAACAAAAAGCTTTATTAAAATTATTCACAAAGAATGACAAAGATGAACGAGCCCTCTTCTATATTGATTGAGACCTACAGCTCTCTCGAAACCAGCGCCACGTGTACTTGTAGGTATCAATAAATACAAAATAACA